>NC_066396.1:15531796-15831796 GCF_013377495.2 Cygnus atratus | reverse complement strand
TGGGCGCCGGGCTCCACGTGACCGGGGCAGCCCTCCAATCGGCGCGCTCCCCAACAAAGGGCTGCCGGGAAGCGAAGGGAGCGGCCTTCCCGGGAGGCACGCCCGGGTCCTCCCGGTAGGACGGCGCAGGGTCTGTGCATGCGCCGCGGCCTTCCCTCCGGCTTCCCGGGACGGGAACTACAGCTCCCAGGAGGCACTGCGGGAGGAGCGGCGGCGGGCCCACTTCTGGGCTTTGCCCCGCCCCTCAGCCGGCCACTGTCCCCCGCGGCACTGAGGCGTGTCGGGGTGTTAGCACGGAGCATAGAGGGGAGCTCAGAGACCTCCCCAGTTCCAACCCCGTGCCGTGGGCAGGGACACATGCAGCCTGTCACGTTCCCCAGGGCCTCACCGAACTTGGCCTTGAGCACCTCCTGGTCCCCGCTACCAAAACCTGTCCATATAAACCCGCTACACTGGCCCCGGGACAGAGCCCTGCGGAACACCACTTGTGACCGGCCTCCAGCTAGATTTAACTGCATTCACCACAACTCTTTGGGCATGGCCAAAGACAACATGCATTCTGTTTCTCCATCCCTTCTACTTTGTTTTTTTTGTTTCTTTTTAAACTACACATTCATTAACCTGAGCTATCTCATGAAAGTTTACCTGGCTGCTGTCCTTTTTATTCGCCAGTATTGTTAACATGTAGACTGCCTAGTGGTAGGGAGGGTACTTACGGGTGCAATTAGGGTAGAAGAAACACTATATAGCATAGGTAATCTACTCCCCTTCCTAAACTTCAACCTGGCTTTCTGCTGAATTGCTGGTCAGAAGTTGTACTTGGCATAATTTTTGGAATGTGTTGCAAAGATTGAAAAAGATCTACTAGAAGAGGGTAGATTTAGATTAGGTTTTGGGCGGAACTTCTTTACTCAGAGGATGGTGAGGTACTGGAACAGGCTGCCCAGAGAAGCTGTGGATGCCCTATACCTGGAAGTGTTCAAGGCCAGGCTGGATGGGGCTTTGGGTGACCTGCTCTAGCAGGAGATGGCCCAGACTATAGCAGGGAGGTTTGAATTAGGTTATCTTTAAGGTCCCTTCCAACCCAAACCATTTTATGATTCTGTGAAAAGCAATGTTTGGGGCTGAGATTTTCAACTACACTAATGCATAGGCAGTCAAAAGCTGTCCTTTGGTTATAACTGACGTGGTGCTTATAAAAGAGAGGTTTAAATGTTAAGTTTCATCCCGGTTATGTGTTGGGCATTTAAGGGGATCACTTGTTTGATTTTGAATCCGGCCACCCTCTTCACCAGAAGGGATGAGATGTGATCTAATTAAAATGGGAGAGTCATGATGTGAGTTAGAGGATTTTAAAGTCTTCTGTTTGTCATATGCATAACTTCTCCTCAGCAATTCAGGACCTTTTTTGAATTTGAGTTCTCCTTTGGGAAGCATGCTTCAAGCTCAAGGGACAAAAGCTTAGATTTAGATGACGGACAATTTAGGAAGCAACTTCCCTCCTTTTCCCCATGCAATGAACTCCAAGTGCATCTGGAAGCTTTTTTCTCCTCAATCAATAAAGGACACTAGCCAAATTTAGCCAAGATAAAGCTATTTAATCTGCTTCCTTGCAATGGATTGACAGACAGACATACAAACTCAGAAAAAACTTCTGTAAAATCACCATTACAGTTCTTAGACATTTTGCTGCTGCATCTCCTGTTTCAGAACTTGTTTCCTATGCTGGTTAGAAATGTTCTTCTCATTTCATGCTTGAATGTATTAACGGTCAGTTTATACCTGTTTGTCTTCATGCCAGCATTGTTCTTCGGTTTAATTGGCTTTTTTTCCTTTCCAGTGTTTGCCTTCTAAAATATTGATGGAGACCAGCCATATCACCTCTCAGTTAGAGAGTCTGAACAAGCTTCTCTCATGCAGACAGGTCTCCATTTCCCTGATCATCTTAGCAGCCATTTCTTGCATTTCCTCCAGTTTTGCATTTCCATTGCACGTGACCAAACGCTACCCCTTCTTTCACACTAGGGAGTGCATTACCTCCATCAAGATTACTGATCTTCTACCACAGCTGGAGACCTTTCTCAGCATGTTGCCAAATCTGAATTACCTGCCTTGCAGTTGTACAACACCGTCAACAACTTTTGCATAGGGTATTTTAAGGCTTCAAAAAGTACAGTACAGAACAGAATGTAAGTGATGAAGCAGGTGGATGTGTATAGGATTGTTTTTATTGCCTGTAAGGCTATTCAAAGGCTTACAGTGGTTCCTGCATGCTGTTACTGATGATACCAGTAGAGAAGAGGTGTCAGGAACCAGTGCTATGCTTTAACCTACACTAAAAATCCCCGAGCTGCCTACTGATGTTCTTTTCACAGGCCAACTTCAGTTGCTTGGTGTACATTGTGCTACCATTCTTGCTGATTTTGGAACTGCAAGGGCTTGGATAAAAGTGTCCAGTTGACAGTGCGGTGACAGATGCTGACCTGCTTTGCTGACAGCTCCATAGTAAGTTTTTGTTCATAATGTTACCCAGCCGTAGATCTCTCTATTCTCAAAAGCAAACCGACAGTTCAAAAGGGATCTATTTTCTTTCTTTACTGAGAGAACCTCTCTGATATATCAAAAGTATCCTAAACTGATAAACGTAACACCTTTTTATTGCTTAACCCATTCCGTATATACATGCAGTAGGGAAAAGCCGTTATCACCTTTCCTGACTGCAATCCACCAACAAAAACATGCATCTTTGAGCAAATATGCAAATATTTTTATAGGGATTTTATTGGACTCTATAGCAGTCCAAGCAGCACCAGTCTGAATTAAGTTTGTATTATGTTTCAAGTGATATTTTAAAGCAGTTTCTCAAACAAATACCTTTAGGTCTAGAATTGGCTATGTTCATGTATCCATCAAAGATCACACTCCCACTCCTCACCTTAGGCAAAATCAAAAAAAAAAAATGTGTTTCTGACCACAACTTCCACTTAACTGAGAAAAAAAATTTAAAAGAAGGTAACTCAAAGGTGAACTACTTCCTAATTCTTGTGTGAATGTAATGAAAGCGCCCTGCATCGTTTCAAAGCAAGGAGCATCCAAGTAGGCATTTGAAAGATACACAGGCAAATTATACCTTCTGTGGCTCTAGATCCCGTTACTGCAGGGCCGTGAGAATGGCAGTGGCTTTCAAGACCACCCTGGCTTCACGGGTTTGTAAAGATAAAAAGCTCAAAAAGCTTACCTTGAAGACATGCCTTGACAAGGCTTAACTTCACTAAGCTTGCCCATTAGCAAAAAAGCCAGAAATCCTTTGTGAAAAGTAGATTTCTCAGTCACTTTTATATAGTGTTTCAGTGTTATTGTAGCAATTACAAACAGTACCTCACACATTTCTCATGCATTTGGGGGAAAAACAGATAGTGGGCATCCCATATATGCCCTTCTGGGCCACTGTGTGCACAAGACAAGTTGTTGTAAGGCTTCTTTTGTTTCATCAGAAAATGCAGAAGCATCAGCTAATTTTAACACTTACCCATTGAGATATCTTGCAATCGAATCAAAAAATCTTCATGTGAAATTAGAGATTCATCTCCTAAAAGAAAGAGTGGTTGATCGACTGGAGGAAATAGTATACTGTCATTTTGAAAAGCAAGGAGAGCTATTTGTATTCTGAGGCAATTGGTAAGTGACAATTCAAACATTTGCATTAAGAGACTTTGTCATTCACTCAGTTACAATATTGACCTGCTGAAAGATGTATGCTTTTATGAGGAAATTTGTAGGGTCAGCTCCATTGTTCCAATGACTAAGATATGGGAAAGACTGTTGAGTAGACTCGTTCGTCTCAGTATGAACGTGAAGGACTGGATGAAGAGCACAGGTGTTGCAAAAGAAAGCTAACGTATATAAATGTTTTTATAATATGGTATTAACAAGTGGAAAGTATTTATGTTTCTCTTCAAAGGTGTCGTGAAGTTGAAAAGTGGGGAATGGCAGACACTCCACTTACTTTCTCTTTCCTTCTGCTATCAAAGAAGCACATTTTGTTGTTTGTTATTTGTTTTGTTTTCTTTTTTTCTCAAGTGTAAATGGCATACATGTCCAGTTATTGGCAACTGCTTGTGTGCTTTTTAGAGTCTTGGAAACTTAACTTCAGGTGCCATAATTATCTATAGAATTCTTTTGGCAAACAAGTATTAGTGATAAAGTATTTCTCTGCTGCATTTAAAAAAAAAAAAAATTAGCCGGTAAAAAAAAAAAATTCTAGCCCTTCAGAGATGAAAAGTGCTGGTAGAAAGCACACAGACTTTCCAATGGCCATCAAAACCTAAAGACTCTGCCTCTACAAACTATATATACCATAATAGTTCTTTGGCTGCACAAAAGACATGTTTTCCTCAGTAGGCGAAAAGTGGGCCTTGCAGCATAACCTGAAACTTAATTTGAAGTTATTACAAGCCAAGGGAAGCAGATCTTCAGATCTGAATGAAACAGTGCGCTAAATGAAGACTATATAGCCCACAGGAAGCCCTGAAGGAAGGCAGCACAGGGATGAAGAGTTCAAGAAAGTCATGGGTCTGCCATTTGCACACACTGAGCTGGTCCAGCCCTGGGATGTGTGCTACAATGCTTCACATGGTAAATCCACACACCAGAACTGTTATTTCAAATCCATGACTGTGCAAAGAGCTAGTTCCTTGGCTGGATATGACTTGTGTCAAGCCAGCTTGGAGACCGAGACATTAAATGGGCTGTTTTTTTAATCTCTATAGCTATAGTATTCAAAAGTATAACAAAACCAGTACCTAGAATTTGATGGGAACACCAGGACAACACAAACAAGCAAAACCCCACCATAGAAGGAAGGAAATACTGGTCACCATATTGATTTCCAAATGCAGCCCCAAATTCAATATCTCAATTTGATATGCCTGACTTTTTAAACGATGAAAAAATGCACAAGCACACGTCCTTCTCGGACAAAATGTTCCACACTTGAAGCATCATTCCTTTAGTCTGAATAGCTTAAGGGCCTGGAGACGTGTATTTAGTAATAAAAAAGTAATTGCACCTTTTTCTAAACAGTAGAGAAACACTTATTATTGGATTCTCAAGTGCTGACTAATGAAATTACTTAGACCGTCTTCCCTAACTGGACTTAACTTTTGGTGTATATGAAGGTGAGCTGGAAGTCAGTCTAGAGGACAACTGCGAGATAAGTACATGACCTGGCTAACAACTCATGACTGATGCACAGTCAAACAGTTGCTAAGACAGTATTTCTAAAGAGAAGAATAACGACATATAGTTACAGGTTTTCTATTTTCTTTCTGCAGATACCTTAAACGTTGATTTCCTGACTTCTGGAAGGGTCGTCTTCCTGCATCGTAGAGGCAAGCAGGCTGGAGGGGACCACAGGCCAACCTTACTCAAAGTAGGGCCACTTAGATTAGGCTGCTCAGGGCTGTGTACAGTCAATACTTGGATACCTCCAGGGATGTAGATTGTAGGGCTGCTTTGGATCTCCGATACAGTGTTTCTCCATCCTCAAGGCAATTTTTTTTTTCTCATATCAAGTCAGAATTTCCTGAGTTTCATCTTGTGCCTGTTGCCCCTCCGCCTTTTACTCTGGTCCTCCTCCTTCTTCTCCTTCACTGACAATAATAAGACCACTAGCAAAAAGGCTGTCTCCATTTCTCTAAGCCCTCCATTTAGGTAACTGAAGACAGGAACTCCAGTTCTGATACGAGTTTCTCATGAACTTAAGCCATGAATTGAGGGAGAGAAGTCTAAGCTGTTACCACAACATCTACAAAGTGTTTTATGATACAGCATTACTTGCAGACTACAGAATCACTCCTTTATGACAACTTTTTTATCCCGCTACAACAACAAATAAGGCAATTGCATTTGGAAAATTCAGAGGGCAGTGTGTTTGGTGAAAAGCTGACACTGCATGAAGTACTTAAGCTGTCAAAAAGCGCATGCATTAAAAACGCAAAAGAAAATGGTGCCTTGCTTTTGCCAAGATGCTTTGAGGCACATTGTGAAGGAAAGCGCAAAGAGCAATACCACCAGATGTCACCCTCCTTCCACTGACAATTCAGCAGCAGTCTTTTTTTCTTTTTTTTCTCCTGTTTTTGAGTTTCCAAGTATCACTGGTTGAACCAGTAACGTGCTGATTGCGATTACGCTTTGCCAGACGTGTTGGTTTGTAATCCAATTAAAAACTGTGTGGTGGTGGTGGTGGTGGTGGTGGTGGTGGTGGTGGCAGTGGTGCTGGTAGTTAGAAGAGGAGGAGGGAGATGAGGAGAAGGAGGAGCCTTGTGCTCTGTTTTAAAAGGCTCACTCTCAGGTGAGAACGCAATTTGGGTTTTGCTGCTAATCTAAGATGAAACATCATCAGTTAAGTTCATCCAATGCTGCTGTAGCACAGTCCAGCAGACAGATGATTGATGGAGGGCATGAAGTCAAGGTCCTAATCCCATATCTGTTACTGACATACTGTATGGATTGGGCAAGACATTTCACTTCAGCTTTTCAGTTTTCCCTCTGCTGTTGACAGAATAGATTCCTCAGTGTAGTCTCCAATTATGATGTTGCATTGCCTTTATCCTACTCCAGCGAGAGGTCTTTCACAACCGATACGAGAAAAAAATAGTTACATAAATCTAGCAGAGAAAAATTCTTGGGAGAATTTTTGACCCCCCTTTTCTAGCTGCAGTCATTACCTCCTTGCTCATTACTCACTGTAATTCGCTTATTGACAGGGCTTGGTTTAGGGTAGCTAGTGGAACCAGTTACAGCTGAACATACTATGTCACCAGTTCCTGCTCACTGTCATTTTTATTTGAGTGAGTGGCATCACCCTACATTCAGATTTAAGTTTGTAATATGCTGTCTGATACAAATAGGAGCCAAAATTTATCTCATCTCCTCTACATACAGGCCATCCGTCGTTATCTGCCCTGATCCAGGCTGGTATTTCCTAGTTACTTTTTTCAACACTGTCTTTCACAGAAGTATGATTAAGTGGGGTATTATTAAAAAAGAAAAAAAAAAGTCTCATTGATAGGATCACTGTTTTGTCACTGATAGATCTGATCACTTGAAATTGATGGGGAGTATCTACTTTCCCAATTAATAAGACAACGGTGAAAGAAAATGCAGCCTTCCCATTAAATACGTTCGCATCTTATTCTGTTAGGTGCTTTTATTCTCCAAAGAGAAAAACACAAAAAAAAACTGGACAAAACCCATAACAGAAAAGATTGTGGCTGAGGTCAAATCGATTTTGCACACTCTGAACACAGACCCAAACAAATATGCTCAACATGAATGTAATCGGCTCTCATTTTCTCACTGACAGTCCTTCCCTCACTCCTTCAGTGATCCTCACCTTCATCTGTGATAACATATTATCTGGTATGAGCAGGTAAGACCTAGAACCTGAAAGACTCATTTTAGAGGAAAATAATGCTTTGGATCTAAAGAGGAAAGAATTTATTTTAGCCAGTTGGCCTGTCCCATTACTACTGCAGCATGAATAACTAGAAGAACAAAGTCACTGATGAGAAAAAGTACAAAGGTTACTAAGTATTTCCTCTAAAAAGAGCACATATTCATAAACTCTCAGCCCTAATATGGGTAGTGATTATATTTAATTACACATTTAAATATTGAGCAGCTTAACTGAGACATGCTCATGTCTGATGTACGTTACAAATGAAAAGCTCTGTCACACATTTTCCACATTTTTCTTAATCCTGTCAGCGCCTTAGGTGACAACACAACATAGTAGTCCACACTGTGCCCTGGAGGCTGCTCAGTTTAGAATGAGGCACAGGATGGAAAATAGTGGACAGACTGCAGAACACAGCAGTAAACCCCCATAAGATCTCACAGACAGTAGTTTAAAATAGTCATTGTATATACTCTCATCCTGTCATGCATTTCTCTGCAAACATTGCAATTTTAGTGTAACACATTCTGAAATGGCCAAAGAACAGATTTCTTGTATTCCAATATTTGATTTGTAATGCATTCATAAAACCACAACAACAGGGATACTTTCAAAATACAGGAACCCCCTGGTATTCTGCACCAAAGTGTGACAAACATTGATCAACCATGGAATTATTCCCTGCATGAATCTGACCAGTTGTATCCAGTGAAAGCTGTCAGATATTCAGTACGCAAGCCATTTGAAATGAGATAGCCATGCTGTCAAAACAATAAGCTTTTATTCTTTATGCAACATTGTCATGTGTAGTGCACAATACAGATTTAAATGGCTTTCAACTCCTATTTCAGAGCCATTTGTTAAAAAACAAATGGTCTGGATCTTCCCTCAGAGAAAGCTGCTGTGTTAAAGTTGGATTGGAAAGAAGATGATTTCTGTACAGTTGGTTTTACATGCACTTGGTTTCTGATAATTCATTTCAACACTGTTATATCACATTACTCTAGTAGCTATGGCAGGATTAGTAGCAATACTGCAAATGGCAATGTCATCAGGCAAAAATGTATAGCTTTGTGGTTTCAGAAAAATGAAGGCATTCAAAGTCATTAACATATAAAAGATTGAATAATGGCCTCTACAATAGATTGCTAAAGAACACCAGATGTTGCTCACAGGAGATCTAAATCTGGGCAGCAAGATGTTGCTACTTGTTCATTAAATGAGACAATTGAAAATTACAATTGTGCTTCCACCAAAAGCTCTGTAGATATGGCAGCTCTTCCAGACTTAGCATTAGTTTAGCATGACAGTTATGCAGGGAATATCTTATAACATGGACAGAAAATTCACTGCTAAAGAAGCAAAACTGAGTTATTTTGTTTCTCCAAAATGTGTGTAATTCTATAAAAATAAATGATAATTTATATCCATTGTGGATTAGAACACAGAGGAACATCCCTTGTTAAACAAGCGATATTGTGGAGAGTGACACATTGTCAACAGGTACATTCAGAATGATATAAAGAAAAACAAACAGATGGCAACTAGGGCAAGATTCAAGGATAAATATAATATTATCAAACTGTTGTTACATTCTGCTTGCTCAGACTCAGAGGGTCACTCTCAAATTCCTACATACTGTCTTGAGATGAGATCCGTTCATGAACACATATATATGAGGTTTTAGATGAGGATGAAGTGTACAAATTCACATTTTCTTTTTTTTTTTTTTATATTTTTTTGTGTGCATATGTGTCTTTTTCAAGAAATCATAAACTTTTGAAACTATAGTCTACACTGTTTGATGGGTAGCCCTAGGGCAAACCAAAGAAACATTTACTGTTTTTACATTATGGAGTTCTAAGGGTTACATATGATGTAATCATTTAAAGGGCATCCTGGTTAAAATTTGTCTCATCAAATCATTAGTATATACTGAGCAGGTGTGTGATGGTTTTGGCTGGGATAGGGTTAATATTTTTCATAGAGGCTTACACAATGCTGTGGTTTGGATTTTTAATTAAACCAATGGTGGTAACATATTGGTGTTTTTAGTTGTTGCTGAGCAATGGTTGCACAGAGCCCAGGATGTTTCAGCTCCTCGTGCTGCCCTGCTGGCGAGGGGCTGGGGATGCACCTGGAGCTGGGAGGGGACAGGGCCAGGACAGCTGGCCCAGGCTGGCCAAAGGGGTGTCCCACACTGTGTGGTGCTGTGCTCAGCAATAACAACTGGGGTAACAAAGGAGGAAGGGGGGACGTTCGGAGTGATGGCGTTTGTCTGCCCAAGAAACCATTACAGGCGATGAGCCCTGCTGTCCTGGGAGGGGCTGAACACCTCCTGCCGATGGGAAGCAGCGAGTGGGTTCCTTGGTTTGCTCTGCCTGAACACACGGCCTTTGCTTTACCTGGTAAGCTGGCCTTGTCTCAACCCCTGAGTTCTCACACTTTTACCTTTCCCATTCTCTCACCCATCCTACCTGGGTACAGTGAGTGAGCAGCCATGTGGCACTGAGCTGCCTGCTGAGGCTAAAGCACAACAAGGTGTTTAGGTTAGGTAAGCTGTCCAGGCTTCCCTTACAGTCACTGGATATCTAGTCACCCCAGTCAATGGCCATCAGGGGGCAATTCCTCTCTCAGACTCCTACATTTAGTCAGCAGAGTAAGATCTCCAGCTGTTCTCCACAATGGGAAATTATGCATCCAACCACAACAGCAGACACACACGGTAGACACCAAAGTTGAATCCATCCCTGACACTTACATGAAGAGTACCTACATTATCTGAACTAGTAGTGTAGGCAAATTTGAACTTCCCTGTGGCATGAAAAAGACACTTGCTATTCTTCCTGCCAAGCAGATGAGATTGCTCTTGCTTTCCAGAGGGAATGCCCTAGCCCCATCTGTACGCCTGCCTCTCTCACACTCACCCCAGCAATAGCTGGCTTGCCCTGCAGTTGTTATTTATGCAAAGCAAGAAGATGGACCATTGTGCAGTTCCTGCAAGTGTGCTACTCTGGGCAGTTGCCTATGTAGTGCTTAGGCAAAGCCAAAAACTGCTGAAAGTAATGCAAAGTCCACATTTTCATTCCAAAGACCCTGAAGTAAATTTATGCATCATTCAGGTACCTGAGAAGATTTGTTATTAAGTTATTAGCAAACAGCAAGTATTCAGATAAATGAGGTTTCACATACTGAAACTCAAGAGAGTTTAAAAAACTGTTTAGTTTTCTGTCTGGATTTTGAGACATTGGAGTCACTCACACCACATTGTTTTCAAAAAAAAAAAAAAAACTTTTTTTCTCAGAAAAAAATAAAAATAGAAAAAAAAAATCATCTTTCCATATGAGTCCAGAATGGGAGTAAGTTTCAACATATGAGAATTTCCTGTTGGACAGACATGCCTTTTTTTCCTCTTATTTTAGAGCCTTTGCTAGAACAACATTTGAAATATGATCTCTCTGATTTACCTCCTTTCTGCCTACATTATACCTTTCTTTGTGCCCAGGAAATTGCACTTTTTACAGTCCTTCAGTTTTCTCATTTTCTTCATTTTAAATGTTAAATCTTTAACAAGATTTAACACTGAACTTGATTTGCTTCTTTTACTTCCACTTTTCTCTCTCTCAAAAAACAAGAACAACAACAACAACAAAAAACCTTTAAAACCTTTAAAATGCTACTGATATCACACATGGCCTGTTATGTATCAACAAATTATATTTTTGTTTGATTCCAAAAGAAGTGGAGTCAGCAGTTGGAACCAGAAAATGTCCTTCATTTTTCTGTTTTTATTTGACAGCATGGTGTACAGGGTAAAATATTTATAGAATTTATTGCTCTTATATTTGCTCTTCCACACTGAAATATCTCCATTTCAAATTAACAGTTTGGTTTAGGGTTTTAACCTAAAAGTACTTTTTTTTTCTGGTTACTTCTACTCCCTTTTTTTTTTTTTTTTTTTTTTTTTCACTACTCCCTAACAAAATTTCTATTCTGTCCTCCAAGATGTAGTTTCTTCTGGGATTTCAGAAAAATATTTTAAAATGTCAGTCCCATAAGTTGTTTTGAAAAGCTCAACCTTCCTTTCTGTCTAAGTTCATTATTTTCCCATTCAAGCACAGAGACAACAGATGTTCTAAGAGAGGTTCTGTCCTAACTCTGCAATGTCCCTGTGCAGTGGTCACCCAGCTAAAGGGACTTTGTCCCTCCAGATCTTCCCTGCATTATGAACAGGTCTGGACTTTTCCTTGGACATAGACATCTTAACAGAATGAAATGCTTCTTGGTGCAAAGTCAATAGATAGTGTCAAAACACCAGCAATCACTAGTACCTGTGCTCACTTCTTGTTGCAGAGAAAGGAGGAAGGGCAGAAAATGTATACTAAAATTTGTAACATCAAAGGCTTTGTATTTACTTTCTTCTGTGGGAAAATGAGCCTTTGAACCTACCTTTGCAACCAGCACTAGCCCATTCCTTGCCTACCACAGCACCTTCACAGAACTCTTCTAGTCCTCTAGATGACATCCTCCTCTTGTTGCACCACCCTTTTCATTACTCTCTCTCTACCTGGGGATGAAGAAATACATACAAGATGGGGCCACATGGCACACAGGGTGTGCTCCCCAGGTAGCTGTCTACTCCCACCTCATCTCTGTTGGTATGTGGTCCATATAGTTAGAGACTTTCTGTCCCTCTCTGTCGTGTGGAAACACAATGTTCTGGGGACCTTAACACAGAAAGAATTTAGCATTCGCGTCAGTGTGCACATGCTGAAAGTTAAGCAGAAGCTTAAATATAGAGGTGATTTGCAAAATCGGAGTCTTAATTCTGGCAGAGGATTATGTATTGGCAGTGTAAGTTCTTCTTCCCAAAGAGCTATATAAAGTCCCTCTGCAGGCCCAGGTTCTAAAGCACTGGGGCCAAAATCATCCCTGGAATTACACTGGTTAGGCTTCCAAAAGCAATTCTGCAAAGAAAACAGTCTCTAAGTCCAGCAGATGATTTTGATTAATAAGAATATGTTCCTAAAAGTAAATTTACAGAGACTCTTAAAAGCGCTACAGTGGTATTAACTACTAAAACAAAATGTGAAACAAAGACACCTTCTAAGATAACACACACTTATTGTTACAAATTACCTGTCAGTTTTCCCAAAAGAAAATAGCTGGCCTTAAACAAAGAGCAAGACGCTGAGGGGTGGTACCCGTGTGTTTTGCTTTTGCTATCTATGTTCTGGAAAGATTTTTGGAGGTTTCATTGCTTGAAGAAGCCAAATCACCCCTAATTTAGAATTAAGCATGAGATTAAATAAGCTTTCCATAAAAGCCTGTTAAAAGAAACTCCTCCATTTCTTCTCCTCTCAGTCCCTTTTGTTATCCCTGCTTCACATTCTCACAACCGCAGATATGTGTGCATGTTTGTGTGCATGAGTTTCCATTATCACGAGAGCTGCTATTTGTGAGGCAATTTTTTTTCACTCCTTTTTTATGAATAAAGGAGTCAGAGCCCATGGGACAGCCCACCATCTCCCCCACTGTAATAAAATTAGTTTAAAAAATATGGCATTTTTAAAAACTCTAAATTTGGATCTTTTTATATGGTCTGGTAGGTTTTGAGTTGTTTTGTGTTGGAGAATGGTAACAGAGTTCCATTAATTTGCAACTATTTAAAACTTACATTTCACTGAAGACTTGCAGAAGGCTTGAAGAATTGAAGGACAATGAAAAAAAGAAAAAAAAAGACGTAGAAATGACAAGAATAATGAGACAATCACAGGCTTTAACAGTTCTTTCTCCTTGATCTCTTCCCTTTCTCCAGGATATTTTTCTTTTTTGATTAGCTTGTTTTTCTTTGTATTTACCTCAGAGATGCTCACATCACATAAGTGCTGCTGCTGCTAGCCACCAAAACGAAACATGAATTTTCACAGTGTGCCTATAACAGCTTCTTTTCTGTTTTTGCCTGTTTATTCCAGTTCTTCTCAACTTTTATGGGAAAAAGCCTTTTAGTGTTTCATTTTAATTTTCCTTGTCCATTCTAATACCAGTGAATCTATTGAATCCCTGGGGAAACTGTCAGATTTCCTAATTTCTGGATTCCTGTATAGCAGCAGGCTAGAGGTATGTGTCATGCTGCTCTGTGATGAAAAGGGTGTTGAAGAGAGCTACAGACATGATCAAAGGATGACTAGAGAATTTCAAAAACTGAAGCACCAACTAAGTTGAGTAACCATCTGAATGGATGGGTTAAGAGCCACAATTTTGGACTTCCATGACCCAGTTCTGTCTCATCCACATGCTGGACTACCACTATGCTGAAAAACATGGACAAATATTCTCCCATTGATGCCAAAACTGCGAGTACTTGAGACATCCACATGAGCTAACATCTAGCTATACTGTGTCCAAATGCAGTCTGGCAGCATTAGTCCAATGCTGCACCTGAGCGGATGAGCTTGGCCAAGGGCTCACTACCTTGGATGACTTACTACCAGACTAACACATCTGGGCTCCATCTGGATCCAAGTGCCCGTTTTTACAGAAATTTAGGCTTGCCGCAGCTGTGTGGCCACAGAGCTCAAATCTCTAATAGATAAAACCTAGCTTCCCTTGAGACTGAGCTCTAAACACATTTTTCTCCTTAGCAGAACTACACAAGGCTTTGGGGGACAGAAAGGTGGACAAAGCCTGTTCAGCCCGGAGCAGTACAGGGAGTCAGTACAAGACAGCAGAAATGGGAGAGACAAGCAAATTGTGACAATCCTTGAAGAAAGGTCACAAACGCAGATGGGGAATTGTCTGCAGACTCCTGATGCTGCTCGTTGTCAATCAGAAAAATACAAACATAATGCTTGAAATTACAGGCAAACCCTTGATTGTCAAAAAGAAAATGAGCTCTGACTTCTGTACACACACACAAAAAGCTGCAGCTTATGTTTAATTTATTGTATTTTTTTAGTTTCCAAGGGAACAGAACATATAGTGGTTCAAAGTACATGTTGCTAAATTGATGCCCTGGAAAAATCCCAAGTGGCTTAATGTCACGCAGCCTAATTTAATTTGCATTAATAGTACAGTTTGCCAAAAACATTGCTGGTACTATGAGGTTTGGTGAGTGCGCTACTGCAAAAAGCAAAGGGAAATCATATCAAAATTTTAGCATACTGTGTTCATTCACTTACACAATATATCCAGGCTCCAGATCCCCAAATTATTTAGGTGCCTAAATGCCACTTTCGCTTTGAGAGACAGGGGCTGTGTTTTGAATCATGTCACAGATGTACAGGAGAGGCATTTTAAGTTTGTTGCAATTAACTTACCTTAGCCGTGCTGCAGATTTCAGTGGTATTGCCAATACCTAGTGGTATTGGTATGGTCTAAAACATAAAACCAGTAATATCTATAAAACCAGTAAGCGATTCCATTCCACTACATGGTAACAACAGTATAGCCAAAGTTTACAGATTGACCAAAAAAAAAAAAGAAAGGAAACAAACAAACAAACAAACAAACATGTTACAATTAGGATCAGCAGAAAAGCTGTCAAGATTAAGATTCTGTGATACTGACAGGTGAAGCTCTCACCACAGCAGCAGCCAGCAATGTCTACAGGGCTCAGAGGCTGTAAGGTCCACAGCTGCCACTTGCAGGAGTAAACACAAGTAGTGACATTTAGCGACTCGCTCTGCAGATTATATGGACAAGAATAAGTATGTAATTCAAGCATGTAGGAGCAATATTTAGAGTCAAGAAACAAATTAATATGCAATAAGTAAGGTCCATCAGGTAAAACAAGAAACCATGAGGGCACTGACGACAGGAAGGAAAGGCCTATTCTGCTGTTCAGCCTAGGGTCAGAATCATCATGGAGAGTTTGACTAAGAAGACCAAAACATTTAATGCCTTTTGCATTAGCTTTCACTAACAAAAAATACTATTGCAATTAATGACATCAACAGAGAAAAAATTTTCAGCTTAAAATTTTGATCTTAAATATTTTCAAGTTACTTGAAACTACAAAATTTCATCTGTCATTTTCACACTGCTGTGAACACAATTTACAACCCACTAGCAGTCATTTCTAAATAACTTAAAGCAAATGGATGGATACAAGGGGAAACATGGTCTGCACACATGAGAAAACAGAAAGTATAGAATTACAGGTTTTCTGTTTAAATTTAATTCCCCCCCCCAAAAAAAAAAAAAATATATATATATATATATATATATAGGAACAAATTACCAAACTATTCATGGTCATCTACAAGAAAACAGAAGAAAGGTTAACAACCTATATGGATTATCACAAGGGAAAAATCTGGGGGCCAGATAAAAGAAAGCATGTGTCATACACCTGGACTTGACCTTAGTATATTTAGAATCTGGTATTATTTCCACCAATCACTTAGATGAAAATTTATACTTATTATACCTGACATAAGGAGCAGTAGATCTGTGAAGTACGTTAGAAAACAGGCTCTGAATTCAAGTAGATGTGAACAAATTAAAGCCATAGTATGAAAAATCAGGATGCTATTTGATAGAGAGAAGCCTGAAGTTCTGCATGTAGACTGAAATAATCCATTACATGAATAGAAGATAGGTTACAGTGGACTAGGAAACAGTTTTGCAAACAAGGATTGGAGGATGGAGGGATTGCCAGAGGATCAGTCAGCAGCATCAGACTATGAGAAAGGCAAATGTCATATTATTAAATAAACAGAGGTGTAGTTTGTAAGGCATCTCAAATAATCCTTCAGGATTCACCAGGATTACTGTACTGTGCGCAGTTTCTAACCACAAGGCATTAGGATCTTTTTGAGCAATGCAGGAATAGGTTGCCAGAGGAGGCTGTGGAGTTTCTGCCAGTTCTTGAAAATGGGGCAGATGAGTATCTGTCACGAATGCCTAAGATGTATTTAGCATGCTCAGCAGTGCAAAGGAAAGGCAACAGTATAGATCACATTCATAGGGCACAAATTTAACCAGAAAAATGAGCATTGCTATCAAAAGAAAGATAAAAAATAAGTGAAACGTGATATCAGAAAACTTAGCATAGTAACGGGAGATTTAATATCTTAAAACTGAATACAAGTGTATAAGAATATCTATCATACCATACAGACTGCACCAGTAAGCTTCTGCAGAAAGGCAGCCTGGAAACTAGAAGGCCACCTTTGCTCTCACCCTCTCCAGACTGCATCTTGTGAGCAGAGACTGCTGAGGTACAGCATCAAATAGCTCCACTGCCACTCTTAACACCACACCGCACGTACCAGTGTCCTACCAGTAAGCCTTTCTGACTGCAACAGGCCTGCACTAGTTCCCCTACTGATACTGGCATGAGGCAGTCTCAGTTCAACAGTATCCAGCTGCTCAGAAGTACTTCCCTGTGATGCTGGAGCAATCAGTGTTGACTACCGGACACACTGGAACAGGAGACATGCTCAGAGAGGGTAGCAGGGCCTTAAGTTAATCACTTGCTGGTGCACTTGCCACTCAGCCCTGCAGAACTGCTGCAGAGAAGCCCTCAAATGCTTTGAGTTTCTGCTTAGCTAACAGTTAAACTAACTAGCTTGTTTCAAAGCCTGGAGTGAGGCATATAACATGGCAGAAGCGGAGCAGGAAAATTAGTTCCATGGGAGAAAAGACCTTCAACTACCTTGCAGCACATCCAGGCCTGCTCAAACACAATGCACACAGCTTTGAACAGTGTGTGCTCCTCTAACTGGTCATGGATCCTGTCGCTGAGCAGATGCTACACAGGTATCCTTGAATCTTAGACTCACTGGGACAACCACCTGCAAACAGGGCTCTGTGCTAGGGAAGATAAGAAGGTTTCCCCTACCTGTGTTCCTGCTTGCAATGATTGCGTCCTGTGCTTACTCCATGCAGGTGGAGGTGGCAACACTTCATGCCCAACTTTCACCACCTGCAGGCACACAGTGCAAAAAATGATCCTGTCCTTAGATTAAACAGCTGAGTGCATGGTTATAACATATCTTATTGTGGATCAAATAATAAAAGTTAAAGGATTTTTTTTTTTGCACTTCTTTTCAGCTCAGCATTATCTTGGAGGTTAATTCTTTACCATGTCATTACTGGGGAGATGCATACTTCCTCCTGTGTGGTTGCAAGACATATAACAGATCCCAAATGGATCAAAGACATAGTCACAGAGGTTTTAATCACTCAAAAATAGAATGCAAATGTATCATCTACTCTCCTTTCAAGGCAGATTATAAGTAATTATGACATGCAGAACATGCATTGGCCATTTTGCTGACACAGGTTTCACTCTGCAAAAGCTGCATTAAAAAGCAAAATGAGAATTCAGACTGCACATTCTAAAGCATCAGTTCTGAGCTTTTGCTGGGCCTGTTTTATTATATTCTGTTAAGGATTTTGCAAGCATTGCACAAACTGAAGGCCAGATCTACCCCTTGAAAACAAAGTTGCAGGCTGAGATGAATTTAGTTCACTGGGAAGTGGGCTAAAGTTGGAAGTTAGAGTTTTAACACATTTAACTCCTTCAGGGTAAAGGCAGGCATCTATTATAAAATAAATTCACCAGCCTCCTGCATTGTGAGCCTAGTCTGCATATTTATGATTCTGCAGGTAGCTGCTTCTAGACCCTCCCCCCCTTTTTTTTTCTCTGTGTGTGCATGTGTGGTTTTGTGTGTGGGTTTTTTTTGTGTGTGTTTGTTTTGTTTGTTTGTTTTTCTGATCACACATCTCCTGAAGTCATTTCTATAGTCTGTCACCTTCAGGGAAAGTTATAGTGGCATAATTGTAGTGGTGTTAATTCATTTTTAGTGTATGATTGTACTTCACATCAGTGCATGTAGTTCAGTTTTCCTGTTTTTTTATGTTTTTATTTTATTTATTTATTTGTACAATTAACAGCTTTATGGCACAGAGAGCCTTAGAGCTGTAAAGCCTTTGCTTTCTGTTAGCTTCTGAGGTATTGTGTGTTGTCATTATAGGTAACAAATTCCCTCTTCAGTGCCATGGCTGTGGGGTAGATGAGTTTGCTAAAATATCAGCTTATGAGTGTGACTATTTAACCCCAGCAGAGAACCTCTGTGATTTCAGCTTCAAAAATGCTTGGTGGTACGTCAGGTCACATAGACTCTGTTGAACCTCAGTTCAGAGGAGGAATATTACCCCCACCAGCAGAGCCAAGTTAGACAGCCACTCCTAGAGGCTTCTGGTAACTGGGGAACCTAACTTAGACTCTTCGCCTTGCTTTGCAGAAAACTACCTGTCTCATGTGCCTAGCAAGGGAGCTCAGGAAGACTTCTTAATATAGCTGACTAAATTATGTGCCTCAAGTGGGATGGCATGAAGTCATCCAGCTTTCTAATTTAGAAGGTCTGGCCCACTGATTTTTTGCCATAAATTTCTGTGTATATCCTTTTGGCATTGTAAATAAAGCTAAGGCTGTTTCTTTCTGTAAGTCACTGGCAGAGTTTGAAGAATCTTAAATGAGCTGTTTTTTGATTCATCCCATGCTGATTTAGACCCATGCTATTCCTTTTGTCTTGTCTTCTCTTGCCATTTTCTCTGAATCCAATTTTTTTCTCTCTGCCAGAACATATTCATGTGATGAGCACAAGGCAGTGCTATTAACTTCCTTAGGACTAGTAACTTCCATTTCATGAACTTAGTGACAACATTCCTTCTACTGCCTCACCATCCTCTCTATCCAGATAACTTCAATGGCATGATTTTTCCAAGTTTTATAAGGTTCAGTTTCTATTATAAGTTTCATGAAAGTTCTTTCTTTCTCTTTCTTTTTCTTTCTCTTTCTTTCTTTTTCTTTCTTTTTCTTTCTTTCTTCCTTTCTTTTTCTTTCTTTCTTTCTTATCTTTTTTTTCTTTCTTTCTTTCTTTCTTTCTCTCTTTCTTTCTTTCTTTCTATCTCTTTCTTATCTTTCTTTCTTTTTCTTTTTCTCTTTCTTTCTTTCTTTCTTTTTTTCTCTTTTTTGTTCTTTCGTTCTTTTGTTCTTTCACTCTTTTGTTCTTTCATTCTTTCCTCTTTCTCTCTTTCTTTCTTTCCTTTTTCTTTCACTTTCTTTCTTTTTCTTTCTTTCTTTCTTTCTTTCTTTTTCTTTCTTTCTTTCTTTCTTTCTTTCTTTCTTTCTTTCTTTTTCTTTCTTTCTTTCCTTCCTTCCTTCCTTCCTTCCTTCCTTCCTTCCTTTTTCTTTCTTTCGTTCTTTTATTCTTTCCTCTTTCTCTCTTTCTTTCTTTCTTTCTCTCCTTTTTCTTTCTTTCCTTCTCTCCTTTCTCTTTCCTTCCTTCCTTCCTTCCTTCCTTCCTTCCTTCCTTCCTTCCTTCTTTTCCTTTTTCATAATGCATGAACTGTGCACTGAGTTACAAGTCAGAGATGTGCCAGACTTTTCTTTCAGTCAGAAAAATCCATTCTAAAAAACGGACTAATATTCATACTCAAGAGAAGATACCAAGAAGCAGACATTTCTGCAAGTTAATCTGCTTCCACCTTCCTCTACCTACACTTCTGTGATCAAATTTACAAACACTGTTTTAACTACATAAAGATGCATGCCTGTGTGCCTCTTTGCTGTGCTCTGTCTTACTCTTTTTCTCCTTCCTATATTTTTTTCACATTGTCTTCCTACATTACAGTCTCCCTGAAAGGTGATGCTTTTTGCATTGCATTTTGCATGTTGTAGATCTACCCTTAGTGAAGCCTTGTTGGCTGTCACCAGTCACCTCCTTACTTCCCATGTGCCTTAGCAGAGTTTCCAGAATGATCTGCCCCAGGACCTTGCCAGGCATAGAGGTGACTCTGACTGCCCTGTAGTTCCCTGGGTCGTCCTGTTTTCCCTTTTTAAAAATAGGGGTTATTTTTCCCCTCTCCTTGTCAGTAGGGACTTCACCAGACTGCCACAACTTCTCAAATACGATGAATAGTGGCTTAGCAACTACATCTGCCAGTTCCCTCAGGACTTGCAGATGTATCTCATCAGGTCCCATGCACTTTTGCACCTTTCGATTCCTTAGCTGGTCTTGAATCTGATCTTCTCAGGTGGGTGGATATTCATTCTGCCAGTCCCTGCGTTTGCCTTCTGGGGCCCAGGCCATGTGGCTGGAACTCTTGCTGGTGACGGCTGAGGCAAAGAGGTCATTGAGTACCTCAGCCTTCACCATATCCCAGATGTCCAGGTCTCCTGTTTCCTTCCAGAGAGAGCCCACAATTTTCCTAGTCTTCCTTTTATCCTATAGAAGTCTTTGACCTATTGAAGTCTTTCTTGTTGTCCTTGATGCCCCTGGTCAAATTTAATTCTAACAGGGCTTTGGCTTTCCTAACCTGATCCCTGGCTGTTCAGGCAATGTCTCTGTATTCCTCCCAGCATTTCTGTCCTTGCTTCCACTGTCTATAGGCCCCCTTTTTCTGCCTGAATGTTTTGCCATATGAGTTCAGACATTTCTGCATATCATTTGCCAATGTCATGTACAATTACCTTATCAGAATACCTTGAAAAATTGCTATAGGTTTTGCAGGGCTTTGAACCTCTGGATTTCTTAATCTGTTTAACGTTGGGGAGTTTATAAACAGATTGGTTATATACGTATTAATTCAGAAAGGTCATCTGATTTTTTTTTTTTTGTATAAACACAAAAGGATGTAGCAAGGTCAACACCCTCTCAGGTCCACAGCATGTAGGTGACATTTGATCAGCCCTTCATGCAGACTCACAGTTTCAACACACAATTTTCATCCAAAATGTTGTTGATATCTTATACGTTTCAGAGCTTCCCCTGTTGTAGTTGTATTTATAGACTCTGACAGTCTATTCTATCTTTTTTCTGTAATCTGCAAAGAAATTACTCTTGCATTCCTTGAAGGCTTGACCCACTTTTTACTTTAAACCATGCCCCTGAGTTCTCTTACACTTGGCACAAACTCAAGTAAGGTTTACCATTTGCCCATATTTGTATACTATATACATATATATATATATAATATATATATATTGTATAATATATATATACATATTGTATATTGTATTGTAAAATCAACTCATAGTTACATTTCACTAAAGAAAACAGACTTTTTTTTTCCTGCCATTTATCTTTATAAAGAAGATCTTGAGGCTGAGAAACCACATTTGAAAAAAAAAAAAAAGTATTAAAATATTTATTATTGTAATGGATGACCAGGGCAGTGAGGGAAGAACTAGCTGACCATGTTTATTTTCCACAGTAGTAAAGTTCATCTCTGAAAAATAGTGTTATAAGTAGATTCTCATTACATTAAAAAAAAAAAAAAGCCTTACAAAAAGGTGAAAACATTTCCATAGAAAGGAATTATAATCAGGATTAAACAATGGTTAATATTTTGCTCCATGGCTTCTCATTAGGCCAAGAGCACCTCTCTAACCATGACACTAACATAGTGTGAATCTTAGGAACTTTCTAGTGTCTCATCCATAAAACATTTTGTTGGTTCAATTTCACCTTTTTGCATAAAGTATGTTTGAAACAATATAATAAAGAAAAATGAACATAATGAAATATTTTAGATTCTGACATTTGGTTTCATTTCACAGTGGGATGAGAAAAAACGTTTTCAAATAAGCATCATTTTGAAATGAATGTGCAATAGAAATACTTCATCAATAATAATTTCTTAAGCATATTTCAATAACTGTTTGTAAATCTTAAATAGTAAATGAAGAAAACACTGACTGTCCTAAAGATAAAACATAGCTAAAAAAGTATGCCATAAACAAAACAGGTTTGTTTCTCATTATGGGACATACTTTGGTTTTCCTGCTACTAAAAATTCGACAAAATATTATAATCATTTACCTTGAGCTGACAGCACATTGTTCTGGAAACATTGGAAAAATCTCTGCCAAACAATTCTGATTTATCCAGACTTTCAGAAAAATATTTTGAATGTTCTTCAAAAAAATGTCAATGTTGTTCTTGTTTCTGGAATCTACCATATTGACTTTTGAGAGCTAGCTTTTAAAATAAATGTTGACAAAACCTAAAATGACTAACCTCTCTAGTAGTTCACAGGCTTCTTTCTTTCCTCATCTTCATTATCATCCTAATAATTTTATGTGACATATGAGCAAATTAAAGGTTCACTGAATAAATTAGACTAACAGGGCAGATAAACAAGCAGCACTTCTTTTTCTGTATTTTCATATTTTCTGATTATTGAGTCTTAGAACAAAAGTTTGAATCATTCTCCTACACCATTTTATTTCTCCTGATTTTTGTACTTTATGCTGACGCTATTCAGGGAGACATTATTAAAAATTATTAAAAATATTAAAATATTATTTGTTAAATTATTTAAATTAATTAAAATTCTTAAAATTATTTTTAAAAACTTTGGACAATATTGTCTAGCAAAAACAAACAAATGAACAAACAAACAAAAAACCTTGGAAAAAAGTCTAGACTTTTTAAAGAAAATTACAAGTAATAACTGAAAACTAATGAAAATTCATTTAGTCTCACTTCGTTAAAATTGTACAAATGGTGTAAAATATGAATTTTCTGGTGTAAAATTTTACAAGTGGTAATGGCATCTCACATTTTTTCAACCTTCAAGGTAATTAAATCAGAAAAAAAAAAGCTGGATTAACAGGAGATGTTAAAAAGTTACACAGACATTTCGATTCATGGATTTTGTAGTAATTCAAATTATCTGTGGAAGTTCATAGTCACTAATAAATGAGAAAAGCACTGTACATGTTTTGTTCTCCTGTTGACATGCTAGAACCTCATGAAGTGTCAAAGAGATTGCACTCTGGAGCACCAGCCAATTATTGGAAATTGCTGTTGTACGGCATTATTAGTCTGCATAGTATAGAATGTTTGGGCAAAAAAAAAAAATGGAGGAAGGGAAAAGATATGACAGAAATTCTCTTCAGTAAATTGCCTTTCTAGTGGAGTTGCTAGAAACTAAACCAGAGCAATATGTTCATCTCCTATAAGAAATCATCTTGTCAGATTGAGTTTGCTTATCACAGAATCGCAGAATCATAAAATGGTTTGGGTTGGAAGGGACTTTAAAGATCAGCTAGCTCAAACTCCCCTGCCATGGCAGGAATGTTGCCCACTAGATCAGGTTGCCCAGCACCCCATCCAGCCTGGCCTTGAACACCTCCAAGGATGGGGCATCCACAGCTACTCTGGGCAATGTGTTCCAGTGCCTCACCTCCCTCATTGTGAAGAATTTCCTCCTAATACCTAATCTAACTCTCCATTCTTTTATTTTAAAACCATTTTCTCCTTTCCTTCCCTTTTCCCCTGTCCTTCCACTATAAGGATGAGGAACACAAAGCCCTGCCACCTTATCTGCATGGAGGTCAAAGCTGGTAACCTCCTTTACCCACAGTTATCCACCATATTGGCTGGTAAAAGAAATTGAATTCAGTTCTTCAAATTACTTCAGAACAGAGCTTTAGCCTTTTGTTATTAGACACAAGGAATTTATTTTACTTATATGCATGTTAATATCATCTGAATCAACATCTAGCATTGTCTTTCATAAATATGATACCTTGATACTGTTTTCTGAATGTCAAAGCAGAGGTGCTGGAATTCCCAACAGAACACTAAGGAACTTTCCTGAGTAACACTACTCCATCATAGCACTGTATTACCACCTCTAAGAGTATAACTCAGGAGTAAGAGTATCACTGCTCTCCTGAGCAATGGTAGTAATAATAGCAGTAATGCTCTTACTCCTGAGTAATACTTTTAGAGGTAGTAATTTGGTGTTATGGTGGGTTCGAATTGTTCAGAGTTATCTGAATCTGTTATCTCAGAGGCTTTCATATCATCACATACTAAGGTTCTGTACTTGCATGCAACTCTGGTGGAGAGGAGAAATCAATAAATAACAATGAATCTGAGTTCTCTCTCACCTCAGGCCATATGTACATGTAATACAGCAAGGAGACCTGCAGTAACTTAAAGGTCTATCCTACTTTACCATAAGAAAACCTCCAGGGAGGAAAGAAAAATGTGGTGGATGTCATGAGCTTTTGAATCAGAGGGTTCAGCTGCTTAATGCTTCCACCCTGAGAAACAGAGTAGAAGTGACTTAAGCTCCATGAGCCCATGAAATGTGAATAATAGCCAGTCAAATAGCCATGAAAGAAATGCTGTGACAGAAACTTTTTATTTGACACAGATGCGCCATGGAGCCACAGCCTCGGAACCATTAGAAGTTCAGACTAAGCAGAAAGGATTGCATCCTTCTTCACTGCAAAAGGTCTACAATATCTCCAGCTTGAGCAAGTCACAGAAGCCCATACGTTGGGCGCACATGCATATTTCACTGCAGCCCCCCCATCTGCTGCATGAAGGAGGAAGGTAGGGTGAGGAAGCCTACAGATCTAAAAACAAATTCTGGTAAATACACAATAGTCTCCAGGATGAAACAGTATTTCAAAAGAGATGGAGTGCAGTATGTGGGTGGATAATGGGTAACCTTGGGTGTTCCTCTGCACAAAATTTCTGGCGCACGTGAGACCAGCAGAAAGGGAATGGACTTGCTGATTTAATAGGTCTAATCTAGATTGCTGTTTCCCACATCTCAGACCCAATGCTCTTTCCTGGCGTAATCAGGGCACACCCATGATTTTCACAAGCCCGGTGAATTTTTCAGTTATTACAATCAGCAAACAATTTCTGAACATCTGGAAATCTCCCCCATCCGTAGACTCAGACTCATCTCACCTAACTTGTATGACCCAAATGGGCCCCTTGCCTCCCCCTGAATCACCAGAGAGAGGCAGGCCTCTAGGCCCAGTGGTAAAACTCCCCCAGAAACCGGTCTCCTTCTCATCCCAGGAAAATGAGGATGAGAAGCCTCCTCACTCATGCACCTTATTAGGTGCCTGGAGGTACAGGAGGTGAATCCCAGCTTAATACCAGAACCTCATCTGTGCTCACATTTGCTAGCTCTCTTATTGTTATATACCTTCAGTCCAGCTTCATTTTCACAGAATCACAGAATAATCTAGGTTGGAAGAGATCTCCAATATCCCCGAGTCCAATCGCTGACCTAACACTAACAAGTTCTCCACTAAACCATATCATTAAGCTCAACATCTAAACGTCTCTTAAAGACCTCCAGGGATGGTGACTCAACCACTTCCCTGGGCAGCCTATTCCAATTCCACCTCCTTTCTGCACACCTCTGAGCTTCCCATGTGCTGCTCCTCACCACTGACATGGCATCACAGATGAAATTATATACTTCATATGTAAGAGAGAAGAAGGAATATATTTATTGATATAATGTAGTGAGCTAACAAAGCTTAGTCATGAATAAGACAGTGGCTTAGCAAGATTTGAGAAGGTACACTTGAATATTTACTGCAGAGAGGACAGGGTAAGTCAGATGTCTCGTGGAGACACTCTTCTTGAGTCATGAGGTTCAGAATCACAGAATCACAGAATCATCTAGGTTGGAAGAGACCTCCAAGATCATCTAGTCCAACCTCTGACCTAACACTAACAAGTCCTCCACTAAACCATATCACTAAGCTCTAAATCTAAACATCTTTTAAAGACCTCCAGGGATGGTGACCCAACCACTTCCCTGGGCAGCCTATTCCAATGCCTAACAACCCTTTCAGTAAAGAAGTTCTTCCTAATATCCAACCTAAACCTCCCCTGGCACAACTTTAGCCCATTCCCCCTCGTCCTGTCACCAGGCACGTGGGAGAATAGACCAACCCACACCTTGCTACAGCCTCCTTTAAGGTACCTGTAGAGTGCTATAAGGTCACCCCTGAGCGTCCTCTTCTCCAGGCTGAACAATCCCAGCTCCCTCAGCCGCTCCTCGTAAGACTTGTTCTCCAGACCCCTCACCAGCTTCGTTGCCGTTCTCTAGACTTGCTCGAGCACCTCGATGTCCTTCTTGTAGCGAGGGGCCCAAAACTGAACACAGTACTCAAGTTGCAGCCTCACCAGAGCTGAGTACAGGGGGACAATCACTTCCCCAGCCCTGCTGGCCACACTGTTTCTTAAGCAAGCCAGGATGCTGTTGGCCTTCTTGGCCACCTGCGCACACTGTTGGCTCATATTCAGCCGACTATCAACCAGTACTCCCAGGTCCTTCTCTGCCAGGCAGCTTTCCAACCACTCATCTCCCAGCCTGTAGTGCTGCTTGGGGTTGTTGTGCCTGCCAGGTGCAGGACCCGGCACTTGGCCTTCTTGACCCTGATACAGTTGGCCTCAGCCCACCAGTCCAGCCTATCCAGATGCTCTTGCAGAGCCTTCCTACCCTCGAGCAGATTGACACACGCACCTAACGTGGTGTCGTCTGCAAACTTACTGAGGGTGCACTCGATCCTCTCATCCAGATCATCGACAAAGATATTAAAGAGAACTGGCCCTAGTACTGAGCCCTGGGGGACTCCACTAGTGACCGGCCTCCAACTGGATTTAACTCCATTCAACACGACTCTTTGGGCCCAGCTACCCAGCCAGTTTCTAACCCAACGAAGCATATGCCAGTCCAAGCAATGAGCAGCCAGTATCTTGAGGAGAATGCTGTGGGAAACGGTGTCAAAAGCCTTACTGAAGTCAAGGTAGACCACATCCACAGCCTTTCCCTCATCCACCAAGCGTGTCACTTTGTCATAGAAGGAGATCAGGTTTGTCAAGCAGGACCTGCCCTTCATAAACCCATGCTGACTGGGTCTGATCACCTGCTCGCCCTGCAAGTGCCGCATAATGACACTCAAGATAATCTGCTCCATGAGCTTCCCTGGCACTGATGTCAAACTAACAGACCTATAGTTTCCCGGGTCTACCTTCCGGCCCTTCTTGTAGATGGGCATCATGTTTGGTAGCTGCCAGTCGACTGGGATCTCCCCCGACAGCCAGGACTGCTGATAAATGATGGAGAGTGGCTTGGCCAGCTCTTCCGCCAGTTCTCGCAGCACCCTTGGGTGGATCCCATCAGGCCACATCAACTCACGTACATCTAAGTGCTGTAGCAGGTCGCCAACCATTTCCTCGTGGATTGTGAGAGCCACATCCTGCTCCCCATCCCCTTCCGCCAGCTCTGGGTACTGGGTATCTAGAGAACAACTGGTCTTGCCGCTAAAGACTGAGGCAAGGAAGGCATTAAGCACCTCAGCCTTTTCCTCATCTCTCATCACTAAGTTTCCCCCAGCATCCAGTAAAGGATGGAGATTCTCCCTAGTCCTCCTTTTCATGTTAATGTATTTAAAAAACATTTTTTGTTATCTTTAACAGCAGTAGCCAGATTGAGCTCCAGATGAGCTTTGGCCTTTCTAATTTTGTCCCTACACATCCTTACAACATCCTTATAGTCCATCTGAGTAGCCTGCCCTCGTTTCCAAAGATCATAAACCCTCCTTTTTTCCTAAGCTCTAGCCACAGCTCTCTGTTCAGCCAGGCCAGTCTTCTTCCATGCTGGCTCATCTTTGGGCACGTGGGGACAGACCACTCCTGAGCTTTTAAGATTTCCTTCTTGAGGAGTGCCCAGCCTTCCTGGACTCCTCTGCCCTTCAGGACCTCCTCCCAAGGGACTCTGCCAACCAGTGTCCTGAACAGCTCAAAATCTGCCCTCCGGAAGTCTAAGACAGCAGTTTTACTGGTCCCCCTCCTGACTTTGCCAAAAATAGAGAACTCTACCATTTTGTGGTCACTCTGCCCAAGACAGCTCCCGACCACCACATCTCCTACCAGTCCTTCTCTGTTTCTGAACAGAAGGTCCAGCGGGGCACCTCCCCTGGTAGGCTCACTAATCAGCTGCGTCAGGAAACTACCTTCCACGCTCTCCAGAAACCTCCTAGACTGCTTCCTCTGAGCTGTATTGCATTTCCAGCATATGTCTGGGAAGTTGAAGTCTCCCCACGAGGATAAGAGCCGACGATTTTGCAAATTTTGCCAGCTGCCTGTAGAATTCCTCATCCGTCTCCTCATCCTGGTTTGGCGGTCTGTAACAGACCCCCACCAGGATGCTTGCCTTGTTGGCCTTCCCACCGATCCTAACCCATATGGACTCAACCTTATCATTCCCAGTCTCAGCCTTGAGTTCCACAACATCAAAACACTCTCTAATATAGAGAGCCACACCACCACCCCTTCTGTGCTGCCTGTCCCTTCTGAAGAGCCTATAGCCAGTCATTGCAGCACTCCAGCCATGGGAATGGTCTCATCACGTTTCAGTGCCCGTGCTGGAGGAGAATGAACCCCCTTGCTTTCCAAACACCTTGAACCAAAGAGGTAAGGAGCCTAGATGCAGCTGAATCTATTCCTAGTCCCAGACGTGGTCATCAGTGTTTTTCTAAGGAGTATATATTCACAATCAATCTAAAATATAATCTTAGCAAAGCTTACAAAGTTTAACAAGCTATTAATCACTTACTGAGTATGCGTTGCAGAAAGTAGCCCCTCCCATGAGGTGTAAGGGGTCTCTGCAGGAGCAGTGACTTTGAGGTGTGTCCCTACTCAAGAGGAGATCCTGTCATGCAGCCATGCAGAAGAGCTCAAAGGAGGGGGGGATGCACACCAGAACACTCAGTGTACTCACAGGATCCCACTCCTCCTTTTCCTTTCTGCTGCTGAGACCACTTACCGCAAAAAGATAGCCATCAGCCATGCTTCCTCTCACAGTCAAATAATAAAAGCAATTGCTATGAAAAGCATACAACTTCAAAAACTTTATTTCAGCCTAATAACTGATAGAAAATAAATTCCTCTAAGATATATTTCTAGCAACTTTTGGATATTTACCTCAGGTACAACAAAGTTCTCAAACACATTAATATACTTTTGTTTGGGAATGTTTAAAATATACTGTCTTATTTTATGAAAGTCACCAGCTGTTTGACAAAACTGGGAACATTTTGTATAGCTTCTCCACTTTTGTAGAAACTGTAATAAGTAACAAGTTATACCTGTGAAGCTGAGACAACAAAACCTATTAGACTTATAGTCTCAAAGCACTTTAGACCCATTGTTACAGCAGTTCAAATGAAGTAAGATGCCACTAATGTAGCTGCAGAAATCATAATTATGTTATGTTTCTGCTTTAAAAGAATTCTGAGATGTGTGTTTATTCTATCAAGGGCTGAAAGCCTGAACACAAAACTTTATTTTCTGTCTAAAAGTGTTAACACAGTCATGCTGAGTACAATGTTAACCAGAGATACTTTTTTTTTTTTAACCTCCTTTCTTACCTATGTCATCAGATCAATAAAAGCTTTGCTCCAGTCATGTAGCAGTGGTAGAAGAAAGTTCACCTATCATTTTAAGTACAAACACTCCAAGCATGTACTTGAGTAATTCCACAAATTACTAAAATCTGTGTAAAGACTGTGCATTGTAGCCAAGATTTGCATAACTGATTCCTAGTAATATTCTGTAGTAGCCAATTCAGTTGGTCTTTAACTTTTGTATATCATCATTTGGGGAGATACAGGAAGTAATGATGCTGGCATCTCTGACATCTGCACTCCTTCAGCCAACAGAATCTAATTCTAAAATAACATTAACAATGTTACAGTAGCATCTTCATCTAAGTTAAGTCATTTCATAAATTAACTTTCTTCATTTGTTTGTGGTTTGTCTATGAGTATGGAGATTCTTACATTTATTCCAGAACAATTAAAGGTTGAATAATCTCTGGAAGTAATACAAGCTCCAAAACCAATTTATGAATACTTTTTTGTAGGCAGCCTCGTCAAACAATTCATGAGGAACAAATGAAGGAACGAGGCTTGTTTCTTTCCCTCTTTGCTACTTAAATTTTTAAACATTTATTTTGTGGAACTCAGCTGTGTCTGTGGGATTTAGTTTGCTTTGTATCAACTATTCCTTTTTAATACTTGGCTTTTAGTCATATAAATTAAACTATTTAATCAACTTCCTGACAGGTAATGTAACATGGACCTGCAAAAGAAGTAATCATTTATGATGCTGAAGTCACTCTGTGTTGGAGTAAGACCATTTCAGGTAAACAAGACACAAGAGAAGATCAGTTTGTAAATTCAGCATGAAGTCTTATGATCTTTGTGGATGCTTTTCAAATAAAGAAAAAATATACCCATAGGTTGCTTTGGCTGCAGAACATAGAAAGCTATGGCTTCAGCTATAGTCATTGCCAAGCAGAATTTACTTCTGCTTTTCCCCTGTTACTCCCAGCTAGGTTGGGATTTCCAAAAGCACAAACAGGCAGCTAAGTGCTCAGATCCATTGAAAATGTATAGAAGTTGATTTTTCCACTTTTTCGCGCTTGAAAACCATCTTTGTTAGTTTTGTGTCAAAAATAAAACTGCTATAAAGAATTTAATGAATAATTAGTAGGAATGTTTTACAAAATTTTAGACAAATGTTGATGTCCTTATTCATGCAACTTTGCCTATCTGTGCTTGCTAAATAAAAAGTAACCTTCCAGTTATTTGTGAAAAACAGATTTGACAACTTCAGTATTCATAATATTTGTCTGAGAGTTTTCTGTTGAACTGAAAGTCAAAATTAGAAAACGTAGGTGTGATTTGCAGATCATTCTTTGAGCAACAGGTCTCCATATATGGCATCTGAATGCAACATGACATTTAGATATGTATTTCTGTTCCCTAAAGGACTGACATATCAGTCATATCTCTGAAATTTGCTATCTGAATGTTTTTGTCTGTTTTGCTGTCTGGGGATGCTGGGAAGGATCAGCAAAATGAGAAGGGAGTATGAAATATCGCTAGAGGCTCATCTGGTCAAGAGAACCAGGGTAGCAAGCAACAATATCCTTATTTTTCTACAGCACCAAACTGAGCCAGTGCATAGAAGAGAAAAAGTAGCCTTTTGGAAGGTGTTCTTTAGTAACAGCTAAGGTTTGGAAATGATTGCAACTCAGTACGGCCTTCTTGTCCATAGGTCCAGCGAGGCATAAGCCTGAGACTCCACTATGATGGAGCTGATGGCAGACTAGAGGCAAGATGCAGCAAAGCCTCATCCACCACAGCTCCATCGCTAGTGTCATCCATCTTCATTCCTTTACCCAAGGTGACCAGCAGTCTAAAGCAGACCTCAGGATTCACTTTTGTTCAGCAGAACTCTGCATTTCTGGAAGCAGTTTTTAAAATATCATAGTGGGCCCATTTTTAAGTGACTATCATCTGAGGCCCCTTCCACACAAGGTCCGTTAGCTAAGCAGCAGGATGCTCTGCACAGAAGGATGGAATTGCCATCAGACTGAGGATAGTCAAGACTCATCCTTTGTCAACCAACAGCACAACAGAGATCATTACTTCAGAGACACTGATGGTTACATGGTAATGGGATTATGAAGAACTATTCTGCCCTTTGACAACTTTATGGAAAGAATACAGCCCATAGGAAAGGAGTCAGGGATCCACTATAGTCATGTGTGACAAGTGAAAACATGGGCCATGAAGAAAGTGTTTCAAGGATGGTGTAACCATACATTTGGTTGGACCAGCCTGTTCTTTAGGTTTTTTAGCTACACACAGGCACTAAAGTATATACTGCCGTGAAGCTTCCTGTTTTCTCAGGAAAAGCCTGCAAAAGGCATAGAGACAGAAGCAAATAGGCACAGTATTGAGGGGCACTGAGTACTGTCCAACAGGTTCGGCACAAATTCCTGCTTGCCAGTCTTGACAGCCAAGAAAACTGGGAGGAGGGATCAACCGTAGCACAGATTATGTGATGGATGTAACACACACTGAATCTAGTTGCTCACCTTCAGCTAAAACTCTAGAAAAAATGTAAATTGTTTGGAATATGATGATATTTTTATGCTGCCAAGAAGAAGCAAATTTACAAAATAAAAGACTCAGGTCGTTCAATAAATCAGGGAAAAAATGGAATTAAAATAGAAGTTGGTATTAAAAAAATCACCTGGAAACTGGATAATGTAGTAAAATGAGATATTTTCAGACTTATATATCAGTATATTCAGTAATGGCAAGGATGTTATTCAGGCCTAGCCTGAAAAGAAATAATAATAATAAAAAAAAAATTTTGAAATAGCAAAGTCCAAATTCAAATATTTGGAAAAAACATAGCATATTTATGTGATTCAATAATATCTTTAGGGTGAGCAAATATGCTCATTAGAACTTCTATATCAGGAAAAGAATAGCAAGTCATTTAACATTATTCTACACAGTAAACACACAGAAACTATTAAATGTTCATACTTAAGCACATTCATTGAAGTAAAGGCATATTTTAAGACTGTAGCTATTTGGCAATAAATTGCTTATATGAGCAAATCTTTCTCTTTAGGTTATCTAAGAATTCTGAGTAATGGCTGTGATAAGGTAACATTCATCCTGTTCATCTTATTAAAAGAAATCAGGCCAGATTGTAAGCTGATTTACAATCTGATAAATCCCCATGGAAGGTGACTTCATTACTGAGACTATAAACCAACACAGAAATTGTCTTACATTATTTAATTCAAGATACCCATGAATCCCAAAGAAATGTTTTCATTTACACAAATTTAACCTCTGTGACTTTAGAAGGGCAGGGCATCCAAAGATGAGATCAGAGCTGAACTCTTTAAATTAAAAATACAGAAAGGAAATAAAATAAATATATAAAAAGGTGGAGAGATGGATGGATAGATAGACAGATATATAGAAAAATATAAAGAGCATCTCCCTTTCTTCATTTGAAAGAAAACCAAGCTTGACAAACATGCCATGTTTATAGTAGAATCCATTTCATTTTTTAAAGAACATCCAGAAGAACAACATTTTCCTGTAAAACTAAATAAAATACTGTTTAATGAATATACTGAACATTTAAAAACATTTAAAAGAAATCTTACAATCTATAACTATTTGTGCTTTCTGTCCTTTTCTGATTACATCGTTCCAGCGCCTATCATAATTTTACACTGAACTATCTTAAAGTATAGCTACTATTTCCTCTACCTTTCTATTGCAATGAAAACATTAAATTACTTAAGATTACTAGATAAGTAAATTGTGAAACACCACATAGCACAAAAGTAATGTGACTTTTAAAATAGTGATTTTTATTATTAAAGCCTCTTTTTTTTTCCTCTTGGGATATAGTAAACTTGATCTTAAGATTTGATTTTATCCATAATTCCAAATATGCATGAATCAAAGATCCTCAGTTATTCCACAATCTGATTACATGACATTTCAGATGGCATTTCAGTATAGGGAGGTACTAAAAGGGTGTAAACTTTTTCAAGTGGACTTTGCCTTAATGGAAAATTCATTAGAATTTGGAGTGGATAGGTTCTGTTCACTTGGAATCAGGATGTAAATTTGAAAATTAAAGGTCAATATGTTATAACTTTCATACAGAAATATAAATATGCACCTGTCATGATTTCCAAAATATGATACTTAAACCAATGCAAACTAACCTGATTAACCTGATTAAAAAAAAAATAAATCACTTTCAGCCTTTGCCATTCTTTCAATAATTTTTACTAGCAAGTCACCACATTCTTGCTTAATTACACAAATCAAAAGAAATGCAAGTCAGAAAAAAATTGAGTTATTTTAGAGGAAAAATAACAAAACTCTTCAAGTCAGTAGTTCAAATGTAAACTAAAAACTTGGAAATAAAAAAGAAGCTGTTTGTAATTATGAGAAGTTACCTATAAAAATGAAATATTGAAAACACTTACTTCATTCCCTGACTGACCAGGCTGTTGTGTTCTAGCCTCCTTTTGCTTAATCTTCTGACTGCACTTACACCAATATTTCCAATATCCTCTGCTACACAGAAAGATATTATCACATCTTGTAGAGGAAACACAGAACCTTTACACACAAATTTTGGCAGATTAAAATATTTCTCAGTTCATCTTTTGGTTTTGATTAGGGCCTTTAAAATTTGCCTCCAGCTTTCTGGGTACCATTTTTGTTTCCATAATCAATTGCAGATTCAAAAGCAAGGAAAACTTAGTTTTGCACTTTTAGAATTTTGGCTCCAGTCCTGCAAACATCTCTATGCAGGTGGACCCACCCTGGTGAAATCACCAAGTCACTGAAGTGTTATTCTAATCCTTCCACTCTTTTCTTACCTTTTTACCTTTGTATAATCTTTCTTTTTTTTTTCTTTCTTTTTTTTTTTTTTTCCAAGATAGATAACCATCACTAAGGAAAATGGTGATAGAGATGCAGATCTAGGAGATATTGAAAAGTTTATAGGTAAAATTTTCCAGATTACCCAGAAAATGAGATTTTCAGGGGTGTTAACCACCAGCTCTTGTATAAGCAACTCAGTCCCACTGAAATCTGTTGACTAATGTAACTGTATGTACTAATGTAGCTGTTCTGAACTGTTTCAGGACTTGGAGGGCACTCAAGAAAATGCCAGCTGGGTTGTGAGCAAGTACCATTACCACCCTCTCTGTTACACTTTTTTATTGCAGGTTATTCCCTCTGCAATGGAAACAGAAGTGTCTGCCCATGTCCCACTAGTACAATTCACAAGCTCATGTATTTGTAAAAACCCACCTAAACCGTTAGGCAAAGTGGATGTGAATTGTAAAAATCTCCCTTTCTCCCTTACTACCAAGAGGAGGTGAGTTCAAACAGAGGACAATGGTTGATAAAGATAGAGCTACACCCTGGTGTACCTGTTAGAGATTGTTAGAGATTGCCTAGCAGACCCAAGATATGCTGAAAGCCAAGAAGACAGGCTACAGCAGGCCTAGATATTAACTACGATTAGTAGCCAAAGACTACTAACTAGCTTCTCAATAGTTCTTGGCCCCAAGTCTAAGTAAGCAACTGTCTTTGGAAATCTAGTCCTTGGTGCCTCAAGCCATTCTGAGAGTCTGTTTTAAACTCCTAAATTGTTTACACATATTTTTAACCTTAGTAAACCTTCAGTCAAGCACCACTTCAGATATTTATGGTCCCTAAACTTTTATTTTGCACCAACCAGGAAAAGAGTTTGTATTTGTGAACACTGTGACTAAACAAGAAGACTAAAAATTCAAAACATATTGGTCCTCTGATTTAATTTAGGAAGATTTGAAGTTATTTTAGGAATTATTTCTTGCTGGTTTATCTGTTAGTGGAAATCTCCTGCTACTAGAGATAATGCAAATCAAACAACATCTGGGGAAAAGTGTACACACACACTGAAATCAACCTTTCTAGATGTATTAATTAATCCCTAATCCCTGGATATTTCATGTTGTCTTAAAGCCCATGTCTTCCGACAGTGGAATAAGTGGAAGAACAAGTACATTGTGCAGGGATAAAAGCAGTTTGACACTTCATGGATTCATGTCTCCCATGACTTCTGCCCTCTGGACACAGAGTTAGAGAGTTTACATGGAATGGGGGGCAAAAGTTCACAGGGAAAGAGAGAAAGGAGCTGAATAGCTTTGCATTCTCCTCTACCAAGTACCCTCATACACAAAGATGCAGTTGTTCCATTTCAGTCAGCAGAAGCTGGCTCCAGATGGAGAAGGGTCTACACCCTCAGCCCACCTACTCCAAGGTACAATGCTGCAGACCTAGCAGATTCAAAAGCACTCCCCATCATATGCTTGACCAACCTGATAACCTTCTACGATGAAATGAGTGTCATGGCAGATGAGGGGAGATGAGTGCGTATTGTCTACCTAAGACTTCAGTAAGATTTTTGACACTGTCTCCCATCAGTTTCTCACAGAGAAGCTGGTGAAGTATGTGATGGATGAACAGTGACATGGACTGAAAACTGGGTGAATGAATGGGACCAAAGGGTAGCAATCAGGGAAAAAAGTTTAGTTGGCAGCCAGTAACTAGTGTACCTCAGGGGTCAATACTTGGTCCAATCCTGTTCAACATCGTAATTACCCATAATAATGATCTGGATGATGGGGCAGAGTGCATCCTTAGCACATTTGCTGATGATACAAAACTGGGTTCACTGGCTGATACATCATAGGGTCATGCTGCTACCCAGATTGACCTTGACAAGCTGCAAAAATGAGTTCACAAGAATATCATGAAGTTCAACAAAGGGGAAGTGCAAATTACTGCACTGCATAGAAGAGAATGACTCCAGGCACCAGTACCTGCTGGAAGCCACCCAGCTGGAAAGCAGCTTTGCAGAAAAGGACCAGGGCGTCGTGGTGCACTTCAAGTTGAACATCAACCAGCACTGTTCCCTTGTGGCAAAAAAAGGCTAGTTGTATCCTGGGCTGCATTAGAACTGTTGCCAGCATGTTAGGGGAGGTGATCCTTCCCTTCTCATCAGTATTGTAAGGCCACACCTGGATTACTACATCCAGTGCTGAGCACCCCAGTATAAGAGAGAGATGGAGCAAATGTCTTATGAGGAGTGGCTGAGAGAACTGGGATTGTTTGGTGTGGAGGAGGCTCAGGGGAGACCTTATTGCTCTCTACAGCTACCTGAAAGGAAGTTGTGGGGAGCTGGGTGTCGGCCTCTTCTCACAGGTAACTAGTGATAGGACAAGAGGGAATGGCCTCAAGTTGCACAAGGTTGGTTGTTCAGGTTGGAAATGAGGAGACATTTCTTCTCAAAAAGAGCAGTCAGGCATTGGAATGGGTTGCTCAGGGAGGTGGTGGAGTCACCATCTCTGGGGGTGTCTAAGGAAAGTTTGGATGTAGTGCTTAGGAACATGGTTTAGTGGGTGATGTTGGTGGTAGGGGGACAGTTGGACTAGATGACCTTGGAGGTCTTTCCCAACCTTAATGATTCTATGATTCTGTAACTGAAGAGAGTCCAGGAAAGGGCTATTACAATGATGAAGGGACAGGAACATCTCTCCCATGAGGGAAGACTGAGAGCTGGGACTGTTCAGCCTGGAGAAAAATGCAGTTCAGAGTTGATCTCATGGAGGTTCACAAACATCAGATGCGACCAGCTGTCTCTAGTGGTGCCCAGTGACAGGGCAAGAGAAAAAGCACACAATATGAAACACAGGAGGTTTCTCTTGAACATAAAGAAACATATTATATGCAGACCTGTGGTGGAATCTCCATGCTTGAAGATCTTCAAACTCAGTCTGCACAAGGTCCTGGGCAACCTGCTCCAGGTGAGCCTACATGAGCAGGGGGGCTGGACAAGAAGGTCTCCAGAGGCCCCTTCCAACCTCAGCCATTCTGTGGTCTCTGGGGCTTTCCCACTGGTGGCAAAGTGCAAGACATCCTCTGACAGGCCTCAGAGGAGCTGAGCCTGAGGAGGCACTGAGGCACTGAGCGCTTTGCTGGCACTGGGGAGGTCACCAGGATTTCCCTGCCTGCATAGGTCCAGTGCCCACTGCCAGGCCCTTGTGCCCAGGGACACCAGCCTCCTGTCACAGGACCTGATCAGCCTGAGGTTAAACCACCCCCTGCAAGGCCACACAAAGACAGCAAACATCCCGTGAAGCAGGCTTTCTGCCCCCCCTCTCCAGGGCATTTGCTTTCCTCACCCAGTGGCCCTGACGTCCCCTGTGATGTCACTGTGGGGTGGCTGTGACGTCCCATGGCCTCACTGCTCTGCAGCCGCAGGGTCCCAGCACCCACTCTGCAGGGGGGGCAGAGTCTGCAACCCCTCCCAGCACAGGGAGAGCCAAGCCGACAGGCAGGGTGAAGGTCAGTCCGTGGAGCTGGCTGGCCTGAGGGCTGCTGGTGCTTTTCAGTCCTCAAGGAGACCCTTTGGGAGGCCCTCACCTCCCATCTCCCTCTGCTTTCTTGAGTTTTCGTTGCTTTTCTCTTCCTAGCACATGGAAAACTCAGGCACTTTGCACATCTTTCTTGCAGGACATGACCTCGGGTGTTGAGGAGACACTGGAGGGAAGTGGCTCTGCTGCGATGGCCACTGGGAGCAGGGCACAACAGGCAGAGCCATCAGAGGCATGAGAACCCCACTGTTGCCCCATCTGTCTGTGTTACTTCAACAACGCAGCCTGTGTGCCCTCGTGCTTGCATTGCTTCTGCTTCAGCTGCATCCAGAAGTGGGCCACCACAACAGCTTTGTGCCCACTCTGCAGGCAGCCCTTTGACCGTGTCCTCTACATGGTGAGAGCAGAAGATGACTATCAGGAGTATGTAGTCAGATCAGCCACCTGTCAGCCGTGGAACAGGGTCAGGGAGGACCAGGACTCTGTGGCTGTGGCTGGGAGGCAGGAGGGGGTTGATCGTATCTTCAAGAGACAGATGGTCACAAAAAGCACTCCAGGAGAATGAGGCCCTTCTGTTCATCTGCACTCTTTGGCTTGATCCCTGTCAGGGAAGCAAAGCTCCAAATCCTGAGCATCTCAGGATTTTAGCAGCAGTCAAGAATCAGATTTCCGTTCAAGCAAAGCACAGTTGTGCCCCTAGATGAAGCTGTGAAGGAATTGGTTTTCAGTAGCAGCACCCGTGAGCTGGAAGAAGAAGAAGACTGGACAACCTGATTCCAAAAATATTTCAGTGGCATATTCACAGTAAATTGCTGTGGCTAAACATGCCCTCACCAGTATTCACATGCAGCTGCAGAAGTACTGAATAGCCCTGAACAAAAATACTTGTGATTATTTCAAGAAGGATCAATCCACAAACTATCCAAATAGTATTTCTTGTAAGACAACAGCCAGGAATGTAAAACTTCCAACCCTTCCCACCTCTGTTATTTTGTGATTCAGTATTGGGGAAGAAATGTACCTGCTCTGACCTTATTCAGAGACATCTCTTGTGGCCAGCTCTGATCTCTTTCATCCTGCACAAAGTTGTCCGCTTCAATAGTCTGCTCTCATCTTTGGTTAGGGCTGAGACTACTTCCAGTATAATTAAACACAAAAGGTCAGTTCAAGCCTTAATCTGTCATAGTCTACTGTTTGTTAGCTGAAGTAATGAAATTCTTACATGCAGTAAACAGTGTAATAACTTTTGAATGTGCCATTCAATCCCTAAATTTCAGAGACTGTTTCATCCATTAAATATCTGAGAAATGAAGGACAGAGAACTGTTTCTGCCTCCCAATTTGTATAGCCACTGTTTATATGGACACAAAACAGCTAATGGATGACATTCATTAATGGTGTTAAGCATAACTGCTCCTCCTTGACTTCCATTTGTCTTCCTTCTGATTAAATATAAGGAAGATAAATATAAGGAAGAGAGAAGTTTGCAGAGATGTGTGTATAACACCTGTACCATGTGTGTGGGACAGGTGACCGTGGAGGTCCAAGCCCCAGCTCACAGTAGGAGACAGAGATGGATTGGAAGAGCAGCACAGACAAGGGTGAAGGAGCTCCTGATGAGAGTAACCAGCTTCTGCAGCAGGATTGCCGGGTCCAGGATGGCCAGATGTAGTCTGTGTGTACTCAGCAGACATGTTCACAATGCTCAACAGAATACCTAGTCCTTTGCTTTTCCATCATGTGAAATATAAACCATAAAAATATATGCATTGGAAATTTCATCCAGAAATTAAATATGAATTTATTATCTATTTTTGTTCAGTGTATGTATATCCCTTGAGAGAATATGTGCGGGCAGTTAATGAGATGTATTTATTTGAAATAAAAAACATGTGTCTCTCTGAGAAATAAAGTACATTGTTATATGTTTTTTACCACTAAAAATATTAACTACCATCTATCAATTGGTTTGTGTTCCAATTTATTCTAATTTGTGGAAGTGAATTGGCAAAAAAAGTTGTGAGTACTTTAAAATCAGAGTTTTTTTCTTTTGTGAATTCATTATCATCAGGAAGAATTAAAAATGCCCAACATCTATTCTGGAGGTCATAACAGCTTTTTTGCAACCATTTTTTTTCAATAGCACATTTTTCAGTTTCCGAGGGGTATGAGGCAGGAATAACTGAACAGGCCAGAAAAAAAAAAAAAAGAAAAAAATATGAAGGAAATGTTATATAAATTGGATTTCAGATCTGGAAGTGAAAAAATTGTCTGATCATCCATTTTCTAATGACTTAAGCAATAAGAAATGAAACATGATGAATCTGTTTTGTGTTGTGCTGCTATAAAGATGAGCAAATGTATCATATCATATCAGGTTATCATATGATGTTTGCCCAGGAGAAAAACCCTACTTTATCTCCTAAAATAAACTTTGATAAACCTGTTGATTTAAATTGAGTATCTAAAAGTAAATTATTTTAATGGTTTTGTATTTTCATTTGTTTTGGGGGACTTAAAAGATGACAAGTGTTTTAAATACAGACTTCGAAGTGATACATAGGAGAAAAGTATCCTTTCATCTCCTTGTTTTTGTGAAATAAAAAAAATGCATATGCTTTTACCATGGTATATTCATGAGAGTTTATATCTGCAGCACTAATACCCTCAGCTCTTGAATGCCAGCCAAATCACAGACATCATTTGGTCAAAATCCTAAACCTAGTTAGGGCAGTAGACATTTTTTTTTCAATTTTTTTTTTACTTTTCTCTCTCTCTCTTTTTTTTTTTTTTTTTAACAATGAGAAGACAATACAACTAAGTTTAAACATTTTTTCTCTGAAGTATGGAAATTTCTAATTAACTTCTAATACATTAGCAAAAAAATATTAAGGCATAATAAAAGCATCAATATGTATTAATTTAAATGCTAATGTTAATTTTGGGAAGAGCACAGTCTGTTTGAGGCTATTTTAAGCCATGGCAGGCTTTATATGTCTTTGAATCAGGGTGCCATCTTTGTTACTTCTGTTTGTATCAAGACATAACTCCCGCGACAACTCCGTTTATTTCACTGGTAATAGACATTATAGAAAGCTTCAATAGGTCTCTTTCCATCAATAATCATATGACTCAGTAGTTTACAACATTTTAGAGATAAAGCTCAGCTGATTACAGATTGCTTTCTAAGTGAAGAGATGCAATTACAACACCTAGTTGACCTTGTCTGTTTAGGAATCCTGTGATAGGCTTTTAAGTACACAGTTTCAGAAGGGTGGAAAAATTAAATGACTCAGACAAAGCAATTGTGCGGATCATGATGAATGCACTAGTGGAATGACTTTGAAAGTGTAAACTCTTGAACTGAGCCTAGAAATTCTTTTAACTGTGGTTTATATAAACATTTCACATCCTGCTCCATAGTAAACCTGTGCCCCTACTAGGCTAAGATAAGATTAACTTATAGTGCTTGGAAGTATGCAGAAATTTTTTAACATATAACCTTATAGCATGTTTTTACTCCTTTTTAGCAGAACGTTTACATGTTATCTGAAGAAAAAGTAATATCCTGTTGTAACAACATTAAAGGCTTGTTGGAAACTTTAATAAAGAAAATATAATACTGGCAAAGGTTTATACTAAAATATGGCATTTAATTAGCTCAGCATTTTGATAGCAGCAGCACAGCTATTGTTATGTTCTCAACCACCATTTGTATGTGCTGTTAGATTAATCGCTGCCGTTCAGCATGCTGCCCTTCCACTGAAGCAAGAAAATTGTCTGCCTAAAGAAGAAGAGTGGACAGCAGGAAGGAGAAGAAGGAACAGAATGTAATGGTTTTCTGGTTAAGACCTGAGAGTGAAAGACAGGTGATGTGGGCCAAGAATTTCAAAAGTAGAGTCCAGATTCAGACATCTTAAATCCATCCAAGCTCTTCTCCCTAATATTTCCTGTCGACTGGCTCTAGGCTGCAGGAGGTGCCCTGCCAATAGAAAACACCAGGCACAGAAAATTGGGTGGAATCTGGGATGTGTGAATCTGAGCCAATGCCTATATACAGTCATAGGAACCCAGTCTTGTTGCCATTTTAAAAACACTTCAAAGACCCCACACAGTCATAGGAACCTAATTTTAAGTAAGTTGGCTTCCTTTTTTTTTTTTTTTTTCCCCAGATCTTTTGGTTTGCTGCAATGAGAACTGTACCACATACAATTATTCTTAAAATTCAGATCTTTTGAAAAATAGTACAATAACCAACCAAACAAACAAACAAAAAGTCTAGCATACTCTTTGGTTTCCCCTGGAGTAAGCTCAAAGGAAAAGTTTTTCTTAATAGACAAATGATGCTTGTCAGTTTAAATGTTTCACTGATCTTTGTCCTATGGAGTTATGTGTTATACTAAGAGAAGTAAATGGTCCTCCTCTTGCCAAGCAAAGTTTGTCTGTGGAGCCTTGAAATTCATAAATTAAGGGAAGATGCCCTTCTTGGAAAATGCAAAAGTATGTAGGAGATGAAGGAAAGAATAACATATATTTATAGCAACTTCTTCCTTCTTTCAATAACAATTGGGAAAAAAAAAAAAAAAACAAAGTCCAAAGTATTTTATCCTTTAGAACACTAGTAAAGCTCTTTATTTTTCAACATTAAGTTGTCAGCCATATCCATATTCAGATTATATCATTTATTTAGGGAAAACTATCTTCTTGATACCTATATAATCCCTTGTCTTTCATTCTGCACAAAGCACTAGCTATAATGCCTCATCACTCGATCAGTGGTACATCCATGTCTTCTGTTATTGTTAGGAACCACCACAGTACATTCCTCTCTCATTAAGGGTCTGATCCAAATTGACTGACAACACATGAACCAGCCAGTCAGCTTCCAGAAAACCTTGCATGAAATTTCAGTTCCCATCAAAAAGTTTACTGACAGTCCACCTGGAAATACATGAGCAGATCACATTCAGGAAGACTTAGTTCTCTCTCTTTTGTAAAAAATATCAAAGAGAAAACAAACAAACAAACAAACAAAAACAGAGAAACAAAACACACACACACATTGCTGAAATAATCCCTAAAGGAACACGGAGATTTAAGATTTAAGTGAAGCTAGTAAGTGCATAAATGGCACTATGAATGACGATATATTATTAGCAGAACATCTCAAGGACACTGTGATTCAAATGTGGGTTTCAGCTAGCAAAGGGAAAAGGCAGAAATAGAACCACATGCATTTCGTTCTGTTTGTCCACAACCCTGAATGGAGGATGACTGCAGCAGGCTTAACACAGCTTGTACATCTTGTCTTAGTTCTAATTTAAGCAAAACTATTTCTGATGCCATCTGCATGCAGGATTAGAAGTAGACAATGTACTAAATTGGAAATCTGGAAATCCTGGAGGAGTAGTGTGCATTCAGTTGCATCCTATCCCAGTCTTCTGTGTTTTGCTCCCACAAAGTCATTGATACACTTTCTGTATTCATTTACATTGCTATTCTGAACGCACCATTACTACCCATGGCTACTCAGTGGGCCACCCAAATGGTATTTTTGGCCACCCAGGCTCTGGCAGGTTAGAGAGATTTCAGAACTCCTCCACAGTCTTAGACCATAGGAAGAATTATAGCTGTGCTGCATATGTCTACCCCAGTGATGGCTTTGGGAGTCCAACTAAAGGGATATCATCACCATAATTTATATATATCTTTAACCCCTGTGTCATGAGAACCTAAGTTTTCTTGCCAGTTACAATTACACTAATTAAGAAGTATATATCAGGCTAATTACTACCCTACTTCAGTGTCTGCAGTCGCCCTGCCTTTGGTCGCATGCCCAAAAAAGTCTGAAAAAACTGACTGTAATTAAAAAAAAAAAAAAAAAAGTAGTGTAAAAACCTCAATATGTCAGTTGCAGCTGGGCCAAGTAATGACTAATAGGGACAATGTTTACAAGGATTCAGAGTGCATAAACATCAAAGAGATAGAAGAATTATATTGGGTGGTCCAACGAGGTATTAGCAACAAAACAGGAAGGATGTGAAATAAAAAATCAAATTTGATTACCAACAATTCCCCCTGTTATTCTCATTAAAACCAGCAACTGCTTCTCCAAAGACTGGAGAATGCATTTTGAAACGGGCAGAAAAAATCGCAATCTGAACCAAAGATTTCAGGGGGAGTGGATCTAGTACTAATTCTTTCCCTCCCTCTATCCTTACTTGAGAACATTCTTTCATGAATAGGTTCTGGGAAAGTCAAGACACCAGAGATGAGAACCTGGCAGATGATGTGGACTTCCATTTAGTGTCATTCCCACTCACAATGAAGTGAGGACCATGGAGAAAAATTGGCCTACTGAATTGTGGTCTGTTTCCTGTCCTTCTTAGATAATCTACAAGGTGTTACATGCAATTTTCTTTTACCTGACCTAAGTCATTTGGTGCACAACTTCAGAGGAAAGACATAATCATTTTAGAATTTTTCTCAAAATACTTAGTGATTCAGAATACTTCAGTTTCTGGGCAGAAAAACTGGGTGAATCTGTTTTATAATCAGATGGGAAATTTATCAAATGAAACAAGATTTTCAGATTGTTCTTTTGTGTATCAGAATTAAACAATATGATTTTTTTCTGAGGAAAATAAAATAAAATAAAATCTCCTGCTAATTGCCTTTCCCACTTCCAGAACGGAAAAAAATAAAAAATAAAAAAATACCTCCAAAAAGAAACAGTCCAAACAGTCCATTCAGTTGTATTTGATCAGTACCAATGCAAAACAACACACTTGCTTTACTTGGTTCACAGATTATATCTACAGAGAAGGAGAATCTGGCTTGGAAAGAAGTGATTTAGAGAAGGCACTGAACTTCCATAAATGGGTGTCATTCCAATGTGTGGTATGAAGGACTACCTGATTATTGGTTGTTGAAAGAGAAACTGATTTTATTTCTGACACAGCACTGGTATGATCAAAATTAGAATATTGTGACATTTCTAGTTATAGTACCCATGCTTCAAGTAGGATAAGGAAATGATGAAGAGCTGGGGAAAATAATAATGAATAAGTCATTATGATATGATATTCAACATATCTAGATCATCAAAGAGGAAGTTAAGGGATAATCCAAATTCTGCATATAGGTTCTTGCACATCTCTTTTGGGGAGGGTTGGGGTGTTCATTTTAGCTGCAAAAGGTGTAATCATATCTAATTGTAGGATACTGAAGCAAGATTTTAATTTAACCAGGACATACAAGACAGTGAGAATAATTTAAATTGGAATAGAAAGAGAAAAGATGAAGTCACTAGTTCTTGGAGTTTTTATTATTACATAAATCTTTATAAAATGTGCTTTCATCAATTTTTTGTGAGGTTTTGCAGCTTTTGAGTGTAAGCAGTTGGTCTGCGCAATGGTATTTGAACTTGGATTCACTAGATCCCATACTTTAACCCTTCTTTCGTGAAGGAGCTGGTGCTTCTGGCAACCTTAAGGTAATGATATCTCAATTTTTAAGGTTTCAATTCATTAGCTCTAAAGGTTATAGAAGATATATTTTCCCAAATATTTTTCATAAGTGCCATGAATCAACAGACTTGAAGGTTATTTCCATCTTCTACGTTTAGTTGGTGATTAGTCTAAGGTAATGCAAATAATTCTTCCCCTAGGACACCTGGCCATACCCAAGCTTAGACTGCCATATTTGAAACTGGGAAGGAATACACTGTCAGGTCAGAATGACAATGAAAATGGAGACTTTTTGCCTCTCTTTGCACCTCTAAGCATGGAGTGCTTGCAGGTTTATTTGCTTCTCACCTATCAACTGTCTGTTTTTGACCAGATCTCAAGCATCGGTGGGACTTGGACAATGTCTGCTTTCTCTCTCTGGCATGAAACAATTTAATTACCTGGATAATGAAGAGCTTCAATACAGTCAAACTTATTAGCAACAATACAGAAACATGCAGGATGAAATAGAATGGCTGACAATATTCATTCTTAAATTATTTGAAGTCAAGAAAACAATGGAATTAACTGAGACTTCATTAATCAGACTTCCAGCAGGGAACTCCTGAAGACTGTGCAAAAGCTATAGGAAAGAAAATCAAAATGAAGACTCCAGAGGTCTAAGTCTCTTTCCTCTAAAGTCAAAAACAGCAGAGTGAATTCTAGGGACAGATCCCTGAAACAGTATTGTTTCAATTATAAGAAAGCAGTGTCAACCCTTTAAAGAAGAAGCTCTTGTACTTACCACATCTTGTAATGTAGGATGGTAGGTCCCAATCCTATCACTGGGTGAAAAAGGGTGATCTGCAGACTCCTGGAGAGAGAAATAACATATTTCTGTTCTTCTTCACAAAGTTGAGTTTACTGTTTAACAGCATAGGAAGGATGTTCCCACATAATGATCAGAAGTTATTATGTAGAGATCTGGTTTTCCTTCAGTACTATTGGGTCAGCTCCACTGATACCATGATAAAATACTATGTTCAGACTCGGGAAATTCAGAAGTAGTTCCTACAATCTCCTCTCATCCATACTTCCATAGAAATGGAAGTACTGTAGTACATCCATACAAACTTTGTAGCTTGCATACATAGAACTTCTTCAAATACAGAACAACGTAATCAAATGAGGTGTGTTCAGTAGAACATCACTCAACTTTGTCTGGAGCACAGGTAGAATCACGCATGTATATGCTTTCTATACATATAGATTTAACTATATTCTTTGGGGTTTAAAGTCAATTCATCAAACACTGCTCTTCTCATTTGGGGTGCTACTGTGGAAAAATGGCGTCTCCTGTACCAACAGTAAATAGCAGCTCCCTTCCCTTCCCTTCCCTTCCCTGCCCTGCCCTGCCCTGCCCTGCCCTGCCCTGCCCTTCCCTTCTTTCATCATCTCATCTAATTGTCTTTTAACAATGAGAAAGGATGATGGAAATCCAAATCTTTCATTTGCAGACTGGCACGGTGTTGTTCCAGAGCAGAGAAGGAGAACTGCTTCTTTTGCTTCTATAGGCAGATGTAATTCATGATACAGAATGAGGTTGCATGAGTAACATAGAAAGCTATATACAAATGACCTACTGAAGGCAAATGCTGGTAAAAAAATATGAGATAGCTTTTTATTTGAATGACTGTTACTCAGCATCTTTCCTTTCTTTGCATCAGATTTACCTCACATTGCACAGGGAACTGCACAATTCTGCTGTTCAACAATGTCTTGCAGATGAGTCTACTAAGTGTGGCTGTTTCCATTGATCTTCAAATTTCAGATCCCAAAAGACTGCTGTAGTGCAGAATGAAACCTATGGATGATTCTGATTCAATATTAGTGGACTGCAGCTTTTCCATATCTGATGCTAATCATTCTCTCTCTGCTGGGTTGATACCATACAAACACAGAGTTTACCCACCTCTGCCTGCCTCCCCCGCACCCCCCCCAAAAAAAAAAAAAAAAAAGGTGAAAAGAGCACATGACATCATCTCTAAGCCTCAGGCACTTATACATTAAGTAATCTATGAAAGCTATAAACAGCTGACTCTCGCATTTTACTTAAACTCTTGTAAAATATGTGCCAAATTAAAGCTTGGAAGCTTTCATTTACAGAGGAAAAGAAAACTGAATCCCAGTTCCAATAGCTGAAAAGCTCAACATAATGAACATTCTTAACATGTGAACTGTGAGTTCACAACTTAGCATTTCTTTGACATTTCTTTTTGCCAGCAACTTCAGGTTCTGTTTTCTAAAAACGTAACTCTATATCAGAGAGTAGAGGCAGAAAGAACCTATTGTAAATAAAGCTGTGGCCACATTTGCTTAATATCTTTATCAATTATATGGATAAGGGGGTTAGGTGTACCCTTAGTAAGTTTGCAGACAACACCAAGTTGGGTGAGAATGATGATCTCCTTGAGAGTAAGAAGGATCTCTCTGCAGAGGGATCTAGATAGAATGGATTGATGGGACATGTCCATTTGTATGGCATTCAAGGCAGTTGCCAGGTAGAAAAGGACCTGGGAGTGCTGGTTAACTGCTGGCTGACCATGAGCCAGTGGTGTGTCCAGCTGGCCAAGAAAGCCAATGGCATCCTGGCCTATGTCAGAAACAGTGTGGCCAGCAGGACTAGGGAAATGATTGTCTCCTTGTATGTAGCACTGGTGAGACCACACCTCAAGTACTGAAAGGAGGTTGCAGCAGGGAGGGTGTCAGTCTCTTTTCATATTTGGCAAGTGATAGGATGTGAGGCAACGACCTCAAGTTATGCCAGGGCATGTTTAAAATGGATTATCACAAAGAATTTCATCACAGAAGGGGTGATTAGTCATTGGAACAGGATTCCTAGGGAGGTTGGTGGAGTTGCCATCCATGGAGATATTTAAGAGATGTGTGGATGTGGTGCTTAGGGAGATGATGTAGTGGTGGACTTTTGTTAGGTTGATAGATGGATTTAAGGATCTTAAAGATCTTTTCCAACTTAAATGATTCTATGATTCTATAAACCAATTAGTTGCTTGAAAATACTAATTTGTCTCCCAAAAGAAATATTTTTCCAGAGAATATACCTGTTTTTATGAAAATTTCATGAGAAATTCTCACAGACCCAAGGCAGAATTTCAGCATCTGAGTGACAGAGATCTGGTCTGTTACTCTCCTTTTCTGTAACTGAGTGTTCTGAATCATTTAATGAGACAACTTAGGCTTTTTGGCAACACTAACCTTTCCTCCTCATTATTTCTTTTCCTACCAGTTTTGTCTCATCCTCTTACTTGATGAACAAGATAGTGCCTAAGTTGCTGAGAAATAATACTAAATGACAGTGTTCACAGAAATAGCCACATACATTCATCTCTCTGAACTGACCATTGCATTTCAAGGTATATCAGTAAAGGATTCTGAAACACAGAGCTTGAAGGAGTCACTGAGATTATGCTGTGCCACCATCTATAAGCACGGACCCTTATGCCATCTCTAAGATCATTGCTCACAAACCTCTAGAAAGTGTAAGCTCACATTTTCTCTGGTGAGCAATAACAGAGCTTCACTACCCTCATAATTAAACATTTTTTCCTAAAGACTAAATGAACTTTCCCATTTACTTCTTGTCACATATCCAATAGACAAAGAGAACAGTTTATTCCACAACTTTTTGCAGCATCTTTATGTATTTGAAGATTGCTATCATGTTCCCTTCTCTAAACAATTCACTTTCAGTCTCAAGTCTGAGGATCCTGGTTCATGAATGCAGATATCTCTGCTTTCCATGTCATGTCTGTCTTTTTTCCCAGTGCCCAGAGCACAGATTTTGGTAGCATCCAATCAGTACATTACTGATTTTGTTTAATTAGTTTTGCCTGACTTATGGGTCCCTGGTAGTAAGGCACTGGAAAGGGACAATGAGGGAAGGGGAACAATAGCATGGTTCTCACATTCCTATGGTAGAGTATGAACGTGTGCCCCATTATGTTCATCTGATACAACTATTTTAATCAAAATATCATGTGAAATTCAGTCGTTTGACTTGGAGAAATTTAGGAATAGAATATCAAAACATTATCCTTTATCAGATAGACTTGTGATCTTGTTTAAAAACAAAAACAAAACCACACAGCAGGTTTTTCAACAGGATCCACTTTCATGAAGCACAATGACTGGAAATTATTATATTTTCAGCCTTACAACTTTCTTGTGTGGCCTTGTGAAGCTACTTGAGTTTAGTAACACAAGCAATAATTTAGCATGCTCAGTTTCTCCCGCCTCATTCATGCAGGTGTGCTGTCATAAATTTCTGGCATACAGGATCTCAGGCTTGATATTGTAATGTCAAATATTTAACCATAACCTTTAAGCAACCCTTTAGGCCAAGGAAAATCTTTAATCATCATCAAAACTTGTATAACTCATAGAAGGTGGGTGTCTGAAGCCTGAAAATGCAGCCTGGCGGATGACTACCATAATCATTGGCCAGCTAGAACTAGTGCCATTGTTAGCAGAAAAATTATGCAACTTGATTCTTATTTCTTCTGAAGACAGCTCAACTCTACACTGCAATGGACCACTCCAGGCACATTTCAGAGTCATAAACCACAAAATAAATGCAAAGAAACTTACAGAACTAAACAGGAAACCTGATTTCTTAAAAGAGAAATCAGCTCGATGATCTTGTTCCTTCCAGTTTATTCTCTCTGTTTTTCTGGAGAATTTAAATTCTCTCTCAAGTCATCTGTATTTGCTATAACACATTTTTTTCCTTCAATTCCCTGTATTTTTATTCATAGTTCTTTCAGATGACTAAGGTGTGCAGTCAGAAGTCATAGATGGTTACAATTCTCTTACTATCCTCAAGAAGTGGGAATAGTCAAGAGCTGGCTGATCCTTTTTTACTGTGTTCAGGGAAGTCAAGTGAAAGCCTCCAAATCCAGAATCAATAAAATTGGTTTCCTCACAAAGCCCTTTATGATTACTTTTTCTTTCTTTATAAGTCAGAATTCATCTGGGACAAACTTCAAATACATGGGTACTGGCAGCCATCTGCCCTCACACAGTAGACTAAAGCTATCCACTATGAGTCTCAATCATCTTGTGACACAAACACCACCAAACCAGGTCAGCCCAGAAACTCAGTCCCGCAAGAGAATATCATTAAGCACGTCAGTCTCAAACAACCTTGTTCCATGGCACATAAAGCATAAACATACCACCCAACTTGCAGAAATGTAAAGTCAATTAAAATTACTCAGATTGCCTCATTACAAAAACTTGTAGGATTAGAAGGGACATAAGAGATAATAAATGATATTATTATACAGCTACCCAAACTGACCTTAAACTACTGTGACACTTTTTTCCATGGAAAGGGTCTCTGGACTTCTGTTTTGCTTCTTCTTACCATATTTATCATCCACGGAAGAAGCCCTTTCATTTGTCTTAGAACTGCATTATTCCACACTGAGCTGCCAACAGCAACAGTCCATTTGGTTTCATTTTAATAAGAAGATAAATGACTTTTGGAGAAAATAGCCAATTAATAAATACTAAGATGCATTACTAGAGGCTCTTCATTTATTTCAGTGATATAAACATGTGTTCATTTCCAACATACTTTGAGATTGAGGCAAAACCACCAAGTGTGTGATAATTCCCTGAAGATCTCTGGCTCCAGTTTTATAAGGAGAGAGGAGGCCTAAAAAAAAATCCAAAATGGCTAGAGTGGCATTTGTCCTACGCATCAGTTTCAGTTTCATAAAAACAAGAGAAAAAATATGGAGAAGGCAAATTTGTTCTTTCTCAAACTCTTTTACCTCCAATCTTTATAGTTATTTCATTATTCCCAGTATACTTTGCTTCTCTCCAGCTGAGTAGCCCACCTGGATTACTGCATTCATATCTGGGGGCCCCAGCATAAGAAAGACATGAACTTATTAGAATGAGTCCAGAGAAGGGCCACAAGGGTGATCAGGGAGCTGGAGCACCTCTCCTGTGAAGTCAGGCTGAGGAAGCTCGGGTTGTTCAGCCTGGAGAAGCGAGGGCTCTGGTGAGACCTTAGAGATGCCTTCCAGTGCCTGAAGAGGGCCTAAAAGAAGGCTGAGGGGAGGGGGTAGGGGGTAGGGTAGGGGTAGGGCGTGAGAGGGGGCGGGGCAGGGAACTCTTTGGCAGGAAGCATAGTGATAGGACACAGAGTAATGGCTTTAAAGTAAAAGAGAACAGATTTATATTAGACATAACGAGGAAATTCTTTCCTCACATTGTTTTGAGGCACTGAAACAGGCTACCCAGAGAAGCTGTGGGTGCTGTGGATCCCTAGAAGTGTTCAAGGCCAGACTGGATGGGGATTTGGGCAACCTGGTCTAGTGGGAGGTATTCCTGCCCATGGCAGGGGATTTAGAACTAGATGATCTTTAAGGCCCCTTCCAGCTGAAACCATTCTATGATTCTATGATTCTATGATTGAATATCTAATCCATTTGTTACATTCTCCTTTTAAAATGAATTAAATCTGATTAAAAAAAAAAGTCATTAAATAAGATGTGTATAAAAAGTTCTTTATAAAAGACACTAGAATGGCTGTCCCAGTTTTATAAGACTAAGAGTAGCATAGGCCTAATAATAGCAAAGCTTTATAAATATCACCTGCTTTGGGAGTTCCTCAAGCATAGCCTTAACATTTGGAAAAATTCTACATTTTGTTACTTAACTAATTATTCTTTAAGAATAAAAGCAAATGATGAGTTTCTTCCCTACAGGACCATCCAAATTCCATATCTATGAGCAACTCATCCTGCTCCATGGTGCTCTGTGCTTTTCTAACACTTATGACGTATTCTCAGATGACTCCATCTCACTTTGCAAAAAGTCAGAAAGTAGATGACAGCCTATATACAGTGTATGTATACAGGGCTATCTCTGAAAAATATTCCTCAAACACCTCACACAGAGTAGGAATTCCTTTAAAGTCAGGCAACAACAAACACACAGTGTAGGAGTAAGTCTGTAGGAGGCAATTCCCACAGTTCTCTCAAGACTAAACTTATAAAACAGTGACGTGCTAGGTGCCTCCATTTCTGGAAAGTTACCTCTATAAGCAGTATTCATTCTTTTTAAAAGGCGTTATGGTGGCCATTATCTTTAGATAATCATCTAAACTACTTCATTATACAATCATCTAGAAGATAGGAGATCTGACTCTATCTGGCAATGGCTTGAGTTTATTCAAAATGACATCCTGGAAAAATACTGAAAGGGTAGTGCTACAAAGGCAACATGAGGAAAACAGCTCTGTCTCTGGCTGCTTAAGTGGGGTGGTTCAAAAAAATACATTAATGCAAGCTTTATTTCATGGACAAGGAAGAGTTCATGAAGGAGCAATCAGCTCTAGATTCTGATCCTTCCTTAGATCTGGGACTTCGTTCTGATTTAAAACTGTTTCGTATAGTCTAGAATGACATACATAAACTACTCATCTGCAGCTCTCCAGCTTCCAATAGGGCAGCCAAAACACCAAGTTAGAGAAACGGGTCTTTCCTTGGTAACCGTACCCTTGTTCTCCCTTGTAGTTGTATCCTATCCTCAGCTAAACTAGTTTGTGACTCCATGACTAGCAATATGACGGTTTGCCCTCTCCAAGTTAAGGTGGGTCACAACACTTTCTGAAGAAATGTTATATAAGGAGCTGGACACACACCTCTTTTCTTGTATTTTTGAACAGTAAGTGGCTGTTGCTACTGTGATGTTTGCTCAACTCCATGAAGTAAATTTCTGTTCTGGTAAATGACAAGGTGATGCAGGAAATGTAATACACAAAAGCTTTCAGTAGAAATTGTCAGAGAAGGTTGGGATAGAAAATGCTATCAGGATCTGACTCTGAAATTTTAGAACATGTATTGTAACAAAATGGTGCACATTGTCATTTCCAATGTACCATATTATTGACTTCTAAGGTTAACAGCTGTAGTAGAGTCTCCACAAATGGAGTAGAACTTGATAGTCTAGAAATTCTTCTGTATTTAATAATGATTTCACTGGATTTGCAGAAAATCTTACAGGTCAGCAGTGGATTCCAACCAATAGCTTAAAGGCAAATTGCTTTACAGTCTGTTACCATACCTCCTGAGCCACCCAGTCCTCTGTCATAGTCACCTTTGAACACATTCTCCAGAAGACACAGAGCCATTTTATATCTGGGAGGAGAGCCTGATCTCTTCATCCAAAGAGAAGCCTTTAAAGTAACCCTCCTAACTAATCTTTCTCTAGCAACACAGACTGCTGATTTGTGAGGTGACTATCTTTCATATATACCACATCCAGACCAGATGTCTTAGTTATTGTAAACCTCACCATGACTTAATGAGACAGTTAAAAATTCTATTCATTTAATAAAATTCAGAGGTCATTATCATCAAACAAAAGAGAAAGAGTAAAGTAAATTAAAGTCATATCACAAGCTCAGATATGGTCTGATATGTATGAAAAACAAACTTCTTCGCAAGGCAGAGTGAAATATCTTCAGATAACCTGTTAAGTTTTATCTTGAAAACAAGTAATCTTGTTTAGAAATATGTGCATATAAGCAACATTAAAACACTGGGAAAATTACTTTACATTTTTCAGGAAAAAGTTTTCTTTTGAATTGATAGTTTCCATATGTAATATTGTGGGATCAGTGCATAATTATGTGATACTTACAGCATATAATAGGATGACTGTATTTGTGCTTATTCTTATTTTTTAATGTTGGTTAAATTAGATGAGTAATAAAAACTTATTTTATGAGAGAAGGAAACCTACAATGACGTTTCTCTAGGGAAAGCCTCTTTCTTTGTTGAAGTATTAAGAATTAGATGGAACAATATTTATTGACTTTCAGTAAATCTGTTGCCAATTATTCTTGAGTTATACTGTGTTTGAACCAGCAACTCTCTAACTCCTTCACTAACAACTAGTGATATTATTTCCTAGCCTCTAAGTATAACCCTGATACCAGAAAGTAAGCATCTAAATTGTTCTACAGTAAACTTTACAATTAATTATCTAAGAGGTCACAGAAGACTTCCATTTAATCCGTCCCCTAAGCCAACTTCCTCGTATTTTATCCAGTCTTTTTCTCTATATCCTGTTAATGGAGGAGAGCTTTCAGAGTTGTTTTTGTAGTGTTTCTCAGTTATGTTGGAGATAGCAATCTGCATTTGGCTTGTATTCTCACCACTGTTTTTCTTTCCCACAGACATACTTTAGAGATTTTTTTTTTTTTTTGAAAAAAGAATAAGACCTCTTGCATGAAACTTCTTGCGTAAAGAAGCCTTCACAAATAACTGAATATTTGCATAGAAATTTTAGTTCACATATCTTGTAGGATTTAAAAAGCGGATTACGCGTTTGTAAGAGAAATTTGGCCTCACTCAGTGAGCACTGTCACTAGACTGACAGTAAGGAAGCCTGAGGTCTCTTTGGAGCTGTATAACGTGGGTAAATCTTCTCCCCATTCTTGTGTATGCCTTTTCCTCCCTCCTAAAACTTTCTTCCTTCTTTCAGCTTTCTAGCAAACCCAGTGATACTGATATTCCTTACTACACATATGTGAAATGCTTAGAAAAAAGGGATCCAAACCTCTTTGCTGTTTAGATCCTAATTCTATTCTATTCTATTCTATTCTATTCTATTCTATTCTATTCTATTCTATTCTACTCTAATTACTTTTAGGTCCTAATTTTGTTGCTATTAAAGACAACAAAAATGTTTTATAAATACATTAGCAACAAAAGGAGGACTAAGGAGAAAGGGACCTGGGGGATATTGGTGGATAGCTAGCTGACTATGAGCCAGCAGTGTGTTCAGGTGGCGAAGAAGGCCAACAGCATCCTGGCCTGGATCATAAATAGCGTGGCCAACATGACCAGGGAGGTGATTGTCCCTCTGTAATCAGCTCTGGAGAGGCTGCACCTCAAATGCTGTATTCCATTTTGGGACCCTCACTACAAGAAGGACATCAAGGTGCTGGAGTGTGTCCAGAGAAGAGCAATGAAGCTGCTGAAGGGTCTAGAAAATAAGTCTTATGAGGAGCAGCTGAGGGAACTGGGGTTGTTTAGTCTGAAGAAGAGAAGTCTCAGGACAGACCTTATTGTACTTCACAATAACCTTAAAGTAGGTTGTAGTAAGGTGGGGTTTGGGCTCTTCTCCCAAGTGTCAAGTGATAAGATGATGGGAAATGGCCTCAGGTCATGCCAGGGGAGGTATAGATTGGATATCAGAAGAAATTTCTTTACTGAAATGGTTGTGCAGAATTGGAGGTGTAGATTGTATTTTAGGATAAATTTGTTTACTGAAATGGTTGTGCAGCATTGGAACAGGCTGCCCAGGGAAGTGGCTGAGTCAACATCCTTGGATGTCTTCAAGAAACATGTAAATTTAGAACTTAGTAACATGCTTTAGTGGTGGACTTGGCAGTGTTAGGTTAAACGTTAGACTAGATGACCTTAGAGGTCTTTTCCAACCTGAATGATTCTATGATTCTCTCTTTATTAATAAACCTCATGACATCAAGTATGTCAGTTTGAACTTGTGTAGAACAGAATAACAGAATCATAATGTGGGGAGTTAGAGGACATTTGTGTTTTCCTTTCATTCTTCTGACCCTTTTGTAGTATTTGGTGGGTTGGCTGGGGGCAGCAGGTAACAGCTCATTTCTTAAGTTGTCAGTTTGTTTGCAGCAATCTCTATTTTCTTCCTGATCTCAACCTAACATCTTTGGTTATGATCAAGGAAAAGAAAGGGAACAAACCTGGACATCACTGATGGAGAGATGAGTTGATTCCACTTTTTCATTTGTGCTGGGAGTTCAACAAAGTAGGTCCAATAGAATGTATGCGTATGCACTGTTTTATATGTATTGGGAATTCAGGACTTCATAGGAATATTTTAATAGAGGAATTCACTCTCCTATCCTGGAGGCAAAGGGAGGCTCTGAGTTTACTCAAATCCCCTCCTTTATGTTAGATACTCTTCTGCATTGAATATATTTTGACTAGGTCTCTGGCCCACAGAAGAGGATTTGCTATGTATGTTTCACTGTTTAAAATCAGAGGGAACAATTCAGCTAAGCAGGATTTTCACATGCAAAAGTGATAGCTAGACCTTAACTAACCTTTTAACGTGAAATTAGTGTTCCTGATTGCTCCTGTAGTAAGATTGTCTTTAAATTAAGTATATTACATGTTAAATTAACGTCAGCTAAAATGTCATGAACACGTGTTTATGAGATCATCAATTGTACAGGTCAATATCCACTGATCAGCCATAAGGAAATCAAAAAATATTCCATATGTTCCTGCTCATAGAAAAATATACATTGTTTATGTATAGATAGCTATGTAAAATTCTGCATCAGTGAATATGGTGTGTATTGTCATCAATTTAATGTTTGGAAAGAAGAGAGTGAACTATCTGCCTTTGCTTTATAAAATTTTCCATCTGTTGGTACTTTTATTTCACTGTAAGTTTAAGTCACTATCTTGGTATCACCATCGTTATTTGTTATGTATGCAGTATGTTTCCTTATATATAATTAATTATATATATAATTTTTTTTTTAATTAAAAAAAAATAATCAGAGCTTTGGTATAATCATGAGATACCCAGCAAATTAGATTGGTCTTCCTCTACAGACTGTGATAGATTAATGTGTGAGAAAACATATGGATGAATCAACAGCATTGCACACTAATCAAGATAATGGATTATAGATGAGTCTTCAAGTTTATGTTATCAGTCCTAAATGATCTTGTGCTGCAGGAACCTTATCTGGCCTGAATTTGATGTTCCGTAATAAGATTTTTGTGGCAATTTTTCATCTATTACACAATGTTGACAATTATGTTAACATTGCATGGTAAATTTACAGGCAATGTGCAGTGGAAATTCTTTTTTCTAGAGTAAACAGATTTTAGAAACCATAGACTTTACTATAACTGTCTAGAAAGGAAAAAAAATACAAATTTTAATTAGTAGGAAGTACCTAGATGCCTGTATTAATATATTTTTCATAGATTTGGAAGTAGTATTTGGTTGTTACTGTTTGTGATAGGAGCTGATTTGAAAAGACGAGAAAGAAGAGACCAAGAAGTTATCTGTCAGTGGCTTTCATTTGACATTTCAGTTATTAATGAAGGCCCTGGCTGAAACAGATAGATGCATTATTAAAATGCAAACTTTCCTGTGCATGTCACCTCTGTGTCAGTAGGGCTATGGGACAAAATTTCTGATATTTAGCCATATTTTTTTATTGGTGCAGTAATATTCTAAACAGATCATTCCAACTCTTGTGACTTTTAATCTGATCTACACTTCAAAGCACACAACAACAGCATCTACAGCTCTATCTGAAAAAGGACAACGGAGAGGGTGACTAACTTTGCTTTAAGCAGCAAGTTTTAGGAAAGGAACATCATCATGAAAGTCACAGTTGCTTGAGGAGACAGTGAGGAGAGGGAGATTGAACTGATACTGAGGCCACCCTCTTGAACTCCATTCTAGTATGGTATCTGTTTTGTAATTTTCCCACTTGATTTTTGTGTTAATGAAGCTCATTTAAGATAAGCCATATGCCAATAGTTGTCTAATTCTTTCAGCCTACTGACAAAGGAAATAAACACTTCCCTTTCCTTCTCTGTTAAAGTTGAACCAGATTCACTCAGATGTTTTGTTTCTGTCACTTGAACAGGTCTGTCTTCTCAAATGGTTGTAACACATCAATCCATCTGATAAAGGGCAGTTTGAGGAAGGCAAAGCATGACACTGCTCTTTAATCTGTCAAAGCATATTTTCTTTTGCTTTTGAAATGTTCCAGTATCCTCCCTCTAAACTGTCAAAGGCAAATTTTTGTATCCCGCTCTAAAATTCATACTAACTAATCTTTAAAATATAATTTTCTAAGACAAAGCCAGTTGTGAAGAGCATACCTGCCTGTCTTATTTGGCTGTTGATGCTGTGAATATTTTCTATGTGAAGCTACTTTACACTTTCCAGAGAGATGATGTTCAGCGATCAAAACAGACAAAAGGAAGTTTAGATGAAACCTAAACTCATTTGACTTCTTTAAAAATTTTTATCTCTTTGCCACAGGATTTCTTTGCATTTTGAAGACAATTTTGATAGTATGCATAGGATCAGACAGACAGAAAAGTGGCTAATTTTGTCAACAATCCCACGCTCCAAATTTTAAGGAGAGAGTTTTCATTAGATCGGGAAGATTAGTTTTGACACATTAAAAAAAAAAGAGAGAGAGAGAAAAAAAAAAAAAACTGGCTTCAGCAAATAAACATTTCTACCTTTTACTTGACATATGCTGAAAGACTTGCAAAAAAAGTTTCCAATTAGCTGCATCTGTTTGGCATGTTGGCATTTAACACTAAGAACATTTTGTTTGTCAAATCTGTGGAAAGTCGGATTATCAAGCAAAATTATTAGAATCTGTCCCTTGCTCTTGAACTGAACCAGTCTGCCCCCTTTTGGAGGGTCACTTTGTTGGTTTCCAAAAGTAACTTCTGTTTCTGTATTCCATCTTTCATAAAAGCTGTCCAGTGGGTCATCAATGACACGTGTTTTTCTAACTCCTGTACATACAAGACTTAAAATATACTTCTCTATGTAGTGTGGCTGTCAAATAAAGGATGTAATTACTCAAACTTTCATTTTAATATATACCCAGATTAAATACACAGACCATAGTGAATAATTCATTTAAAGGCTTATAAAATAATTAATACTATCTAATAGCAACGATTGGTGGTTGTGCTTGTTTGCCTGATAGAAAACACACAAAAGTATCAGTCATGACCTTAAATGATTTATAATCTATGGCACTGACACTCAGAAAGGCACAGTGTAAAACAGAGCCCAAACTAATGAGCTGTGCTACAGAAAGGAGACAGTAGCACAAATTAGGAGGTAATTATCCAGTGGCACCATTGAAGAAAAGGCAACATCAGTGGGACTTGGCTAAAAACATTTGGAAACACTACTACTGAATATCTTACAAATTTGTTTGCTATGTCCATGTGGATACTAGGCTCAGATCCTTTATTATCCTCTATATTGCTATCTAGCAATCACTTTTTATTTTAGAAATAATAGCTTGTTCACCCACAGGTCTCACTTGCATGAAAAAAGGAAAAGTGACAGCATGTCACACAGCCCTTAGGAGTTTATTTTCCCATGTAATGAACCTACTCTGTTGAAACATTTTCATAACTCATGTTTAAGTCCAGACTCCATATTCCCAGATTCAGAAGTGTGAAGGACATGGAAGAAGGAGACACATAATAATACATCCTCATATTTGCAGGACAAAATTAGGGGACACAGAGAAAGCTGAAATATCAGACTTTACAGTGAATGAGTAATGTTTTGTTCAGTACAAAGTACACTAGAAGGTATTATATTACATAGACAAGGAATATGATTACAACAAACTTTTGAAAAATCACTTCCCAGGTAATAAAACATAAATTATCTATAAAGCAATTTGGTGTGGAGTACAGTTAAGCAAACTTTGCAACATAACAGTAAATTTGGTTTTCTAAATATTGCAAATAAATGCCAGTTTGGATTGCACAACAGACTACAATGTTTGAAAACTTGGGTTGTGCGATTTAAACAACATTCCTTAGGATGAAGTTACATCATAAGGATAACATGAGACAATCAGCCTGTCACCTGTAAGGTGAAGCAAAATCTTCCAATCCAAAGAATACAGCGAGCAACAGCAATATAACTTCATGTCACCCAAATTTGAAGACTGCACAGTCAATTTTCCAATAGGATGGGGAATGAAAAGAAAATATCTTAATTACACAGGTTGTGCATAATTTCTTTTGGTAGCTGATATTGATAATGGAAGGATGTAATGGATGTTCTTGGACAGTCTCAAGTATCTGCTAACACGATCAATCCTATTACCTATCACTTTAAATGGTAGTTCTGGAAAAGACTGCAACTGTTTTGCATTCTTATGTACTGGCTTTTATACTGTATCATTAGGAAAGGAAAAAGAATTAATTATTATTCAGGGTATGCAAAATGACCTTTTAAAAAGTTGAATATGAGAGCATCTGAAAGGAAACAAAAAAAAGGGGGGGGGCGGGGGACGGGGTAGGGAGGGTTAGGCTTCCATTAATGCCTGTCTCTGTTTTAGTGTACCCTTGAACTGGTAACACAAACAAACTTCCCTCAGAGTACTCAATATCTGCAGCACCATCACTTTTAGGTGCTGCCACTAGCTAATGGTTCACAATTCATGTAAGAAAAATGACTCTTGTTGCCAATCTCAGTGCTGCAGATTATTATTGGTCATTCTATGGCCACTGGAGCTGCCTCAAAAATAGTACAATGGACAGCTAATTTCAAAAAAGTCACTGTAACGTTATTTTGAAACTGAAATTTCATTTTTTCATCACTAGTGTTTATATAAAGGTGCAGAAATCTTTCAGTTAGAAATGTTCATTAAAAGCTTGAGAACATTTTATTACCAGTCTGTATCCTTCAGAAATATTTCTCATCTACAAAATAAAAGATTAGTTCTAATAGCAAATGTGTCCTTGACCATACTTCCAGGGACTATCCAGTCACATGCAATGATACATCATGGGCTCTGTTGCCATTCCAAGTCATTGAAATGGAAAGAATGAGACAAAGACTGTGATCCCAGTGGGAGGTCTGCTATTCTTGGCCTATGGTTGTTTTTTTTTTGTGTTTTTTTTTTTTTTTTCATTTCGAGCTATGGATTCTTCTCAGAAGAACAAGGAGATTCAACAGCTTTATTAGTTGCACAGACTTAATGTGTTCTCATTCTGATCTTGGATATCTCTCATTTTAAAAAGGCCGACCTAGATAAAATGACTAGCAAATAATTCAACTCCATATAGAACAAAGCAGCAAAGTGAATTTCTATAGTTAAAAAATCACATGTAAACCTATGACAAAATCCCAAATCAAGCACTTATGCTTTCATGTGAGGCATAAAAACCTTAGATTTTACTTCATTTGAAATATCTGAAATTCTCTCTCCTACCCAGGAGAAATATAAGAATGAAGACGAAAGAAATATTCTTATGTACAAAAATTTGTGGGTGGCAAATCAAGTACCTAAGAACATTTCTTCTACTCATCTACTTAGCTCTGAACTCTCAAAATTTTAGTTACAAGAGTACTGAGAAGAGAATATGTATATATTAAGGAAAATACAAGATGAGAATAAAATAGCTTAAATACACTTATTCAGTACATTAATTCTGTACAATTTGCACACATGGTATAAACAAATCATACATTTGGATGCATACAGCTACTCATCCTTGGCTTGTGTATATGGGAAGGAGATGCAGCCAACAAACAGCTTTGCAAATAAGGAACACAATGTTGCCTAGAAATGATGCTTTTCTTTGAAAAGATGAGTAATATTCCAAGATGAAAACAATTAGTATTGGACTTGTATCATATTTTTTTCCAACACTTTCAAAAGAACTGGAAAACCAAGTGACATACTACAATAAACTTATAAAAACAAAAACATGAAAGGAAAATTAGTGAAGTTTTTGAGAGCTGAGTATCTAAATTTGGGCTGCTGAGTCTACAGTCAAGCAGTTGTATATTAGACATGATTTTCCAACGGGCCAAGATTCCAGCATTTTCTATTAAAGCTGACATTTCTGAAAGTGTAATCACCTGCTTAAGTGTTTTCACTTGGATTTTAACTCATGATGCTAAATTACTATGTTCGTTAGTCCTTGGGAAAGGAACATTCATGCTCTGCAAACAGCAAAACATTATGAAGGAAGAAAGCACAAAGAGGAAAGACAAATACAGTGTTCATAAATAAAAAATACTAAATAAATCTGAGATGTCAGCATTTATCTCATTAGTTTTAGCTACCAAGGTAAGCAATGCTGCTATTTCTCACATGCTTGATTGTTCCAGAATACCAGAAGGTAGGATCAGACCTAAATCTAAGATATTTACTTATTCATCACTTCACTGTGGACATATGGATAAAATTAATCATCCAGCTTTCTCTACTCCATTGGCTTGTTCTACACACAGACCCTGTCTTTTGAACAGCCAGTTAGCAGTGAACATCGGGGAATGGCTTCTGTTTTAATAAGTTTTCTTCATCTTGGGTGCTAGAAGCATACTGTTCAAAGCCAGAAAAAGTCCCTACTTGACTGTCTTGACTTGACTGAGTTTACATGCACAGTGATAGAATGGGCTCAACTTAAGTTTAATTGAAATTAGCTCATTGCACTATGTCACTCTTGATGTGAATATTGTCACTCTTGATGTGAATATATTTTCTTTCAATTCTGTGGGGGACTCCTCTATAAAAAGATGAATTACTTCTACAAGGATTTGTATTTCATTGATAGGACATTTATGTTTTAACATAACATACAATTAGGGAAATAATACAATATATGTTATTACATTTTATAACATATATTTTATAGCAGTACTTATTTTATTTGACAATTCTTTTTAAGTGTTACAGAATATATTGTAAATGACTTGACTCAACATCTCTAATGGTTACCTTCTTGTTGATGTTAAATGGTATTAAAGACTCACAAGAAGACAGTAGAATCACCTTTACCAAATAGTCAGTGGAAGCAGAGCAGAGAGCAGATATTGGCATTCCAGAAATGGTGACTAGATGACTTTACCTGTGGGAGATTTTTCTAGCAGTAAGAACCAGGAGTCACCCGTGCTTTGAGTGGAAGAGCTCTTTACTCATTGCTCATTCCACTTGAAGTATGCAAACCTATGTTACCTAAAGTAATCCCCTTTGCTGTACTGACAAATGCTAATTTGTGGTGGTTTTTGGTTTTGGTTTTGGTTTTAGTTTTGATTTTGGTTGGTTTGGTTTGGTCTTGGCTTTTGTTGTTGTTGTTGCTGTTGTTGTTTGTTTGTTTCCCATTGATGGGACAGTTGAAGTTTTTCATTGCTCTTTTTTCCTGTTATCTCTTCATGGAAAATCTAGAGGGACCTTTTTCCTTTCAAAGACCCTTACCAGATTCCTCACCTAGATCACCTTGACAGAGGGAAAAGGAAGCCATGAAGATAGGATTATCACAGGTCAAAAATAAAAAAGAGACTCAGAGATGAAAAAAATAAATAAATAAAAATAAAAATAGACAGTCACAGATTAAATAATAACAAAAAATGGTTATTTTTGGATGGAGAGAGAAAAGCAGTGCTGGGATTTGTTTCATTATTATTTTTGATGAAGAATACATTTTGACACAACCTGCTCTTCCAAAACTGCCTGTCTGAATTTTTGGTGTCTTCAAAGAGCTACTTATCCCAGGCAAGCCAATCAGTTAACAGTATGATGGAAGGATGATTAACACAGATACTTCTCTCTGCACAAAAAGTAAAATTTTGTTCAAACAAGAATAAAGGAAGCTGTGAACAATCACAATATAACTGCATACATATGTTTGACTGTTTACATAAGATAATTCTAAAAAGAAAATATAATTAGTGATATTTCATATCAGAAAAGGACACAAATTAGATAGAGGATTACTAATCATGACCTATTTTTAGCAGTATAGTGGCCTATATCAGCTGCTAGATGAATAACTGCTTGTCTTGGGCAATGCTTTGGCAAGGAAAACCTTTATAAAATTTACAGTTTTATTTGGCTGAAGGTACTTATACCCAAACTGGTCAACTTTTAGTCCCGGGTTGGGGACTTTTGCTGTATTCCTTACTGAAGTAAAGCTATTCCACTATGTATTATCCCCAGTTTGTGATTTCTGGAGTGTCACTGCCCAAATAATTTTGTCATATACTAGTAGACAATGGTTTAGCCTCATTTATTCAAACTTTCATCACCTTTCAGTTGAACATTAAGCATTAAGTGCCTAGGATACACCAGATCATATAAAACATTACAGATTTTCCTTTCAGTGATACTGGCTACTGTAAGAAGTGAAACCTGCATCTCATTCTCTACAGTAAAGATAACAAACCATCAGATTTGGAAGAGCTCAATAACCCAAGTCATCACTGAAAGTTCAAGCCTTCCTTTTACAAATTCCTGTTCCTGAGGCAATGGAACTTGCTACAAAAAGTGTGATAACTGTCTGTGTAAGGTACAGGCATTTCCATAAGGGATCAAACAGCACATAATGTCTTCCCCAGAGATGAAGAACTAGCTTGCTACCTTCTGCTCTAAACTCATTTCTCCAGCATTTATTTTTTTTTGCCTTCACTATAAACATGCTGCAACATGAATATATCACTGAAATGAACTCAAAACAAAGCACTTCTTGTGCATCTGCCACTGGGGAGGAGATGTGAGAATGAACATGTGGCAGATGTTACTTATGTTGCTTAATGCACTGTTGGAAGGTGTTCAAATATTATAGTGATAATATATCATATGTAATACAGTAGAAAAGAACAACACAGGCAGCAGTAAAATATAGTAAAGTGCAATTGTGTTGCAGGTTTTCTGTTATTTTTTTCCTTTTCCTCACAGCAACATTTTACCAGCTTAATGATTTCAGTCTCTATATTAACCTTACAAGAAATGAATATGTCAGCATCTTGAGGCCTTTTTCCTCTCTCTCTCTCTCTCTCTCTTTTTTTTTCTTTTTTTTTTTCATTTTTTTTTCCTGGCCTTATCTAAGCACAAAACTTTGAATGCCTTGCTGCTTTCTGTGTGTGTGTGTGTTTCTGTCTAGGCTTGTGGAAATGTGTTCCCTTAATGTGGTGTTTAATGGAGCTATTTTACTGCTTCCTCTAATATGTTTATGGTTTGTTCTGATACATAGATAGATTAATAGAACTGAGGGCCCAAACTGACCTCCAGGTCACCTATCTAATCTGACTTCCTGCATATCATGAGCCACGAAGGTTATGTCTACATCTTACAATGCAGCATGATGAAGAGATGCCTGAGCTAACTCCAGAATCATAAATATTTCTGTCACATCATTACAGCATTCCTCCTGGGATGATTAGCTCAGTTGGAGCACTACATAACATAGCTATACCACTGCTGCATACAAGCTAATATTTCTGCATGAGACCCCAAGGACACCCCAACTCAATATAATTCAACATGAAGCTGCTTGACATATGTTGGCATTCCCTCAATTTCACTTAGTTTCTGATGCTTGAGACATGCTAAAGATAATGCTGGATTTATATGATTTTTTAAAAATTCATCCTTGCACACAATTCATAATTGTGTGTTTTGTAATATAATATTAAATGTAAGTGAAAAATTAAGATAAGAAAGCTTATCTTAAGCATTCAGATAGAAAAGTCCTGACATATATGAAGACAAGGTGGTAAGCAAAACATAAAATTATTCCCATTGTTTTTAAAACTTTACTTGGCAATGTGGAGAGGATTCAGAAAGGACTAGAGCTATGCAAAATTCTACACTGTACAAAGGTAGTGGCTGACTCTACTCCTTTAGGATCCTTCTCCTCATTTGGCTACTCAAAATAAAATGTAGAATGTTCCCACTGGCAACCTTAGAGTTGTTTAGGGTGACTCCATATTTCCTATGGAGCCAGGAGGTCCCTAATTTAACCATTATAACATATATTACCAAATCACAAATCTCACTGATTCCATTCCTGAGCATCTTGGGGAAAATCTGGTGCCAGTGTGATCCATCCATTATATTTTATTTGAATTCCTGGCATGCATTTAAACATATACTCTTACAGGTTAAGGTACTTGCAACAGATCAGCTAAAAGCAAGAAAGAAAGGTAACACTTAGGATTTAATAGTCTTATTGTGCATTAAATGCCAGCTATGCAAGGATTCTCAGAAACAAAAATGAGTATTCTTGTGCTGGGGAACAAAGAGAGTAAACTATATGTAATTTTAAAGATTTGCTTGGTTGTTTTCTGAATTAATTTCCTCTGCTTAGTCCTTCTCAGTACCTTGTATGATTTAGTCCCTAGTGAAGTGTCTTTTTATGGCTACTTCACAACTGAAGGGTAAATGTATGGTGGGCTAACCATATGGTTCATGTTTCAATAGAAACACTTCTTTTTCTATATACAGCCTAAGAGAGTGGAAGTTGGCTTTTATTATGCAGATGCAGAAATGTGCTATTGTTTTGATTTTGACCTACACTTCCCCTGTCATCCTCTTGAGTTCAATATCATCTATAACTTTCACACTGAGAAGCAATGATATGAATGTAAGAAGTCACTCCACTTTTCATCAGATTCCACTTAAGGCAATATCCATCTTCCTATTGGTAGCCCTACCATGCAGGGTAATAAAATGGATTTATGAGCCACCAAGCAGTTACAAATGCATGTGTAAGAATCTGCAAATGAATCACAAGCATGAGTCGGGAGTAATTGGACTTTGAGACTGGTTTTAAGTGCAGCAATTCCTCTTTGGCCCTTTATTCGTAACAAATGTACGTGATCACTAAATAGAAAATAAATTTGTTTTCAAAAATTAAAAAAAAATCCCTTTGAATGGGAAATAGTAATAAAAGAGGAACTGTGGAACTGTTGACTATATTCTTCATTTGCTTTTATTGACTCTAATATGCCTTTTGCTTTCTGACTGTCATTCAGTAACTGTGGACTTCATCAGTTACAATTATATACTGAATACCTGTTCTTTTGATCAACCATCAGTCCAATGACTCTCCTAATGACTGGGATCTGAACACACTTGCTATTTCTATTTGTAGCAAGATAAAGTAGAGAAGTCCTTTTGCTCTTTTTGAGTTATGTGGCTGAGACAACTTAGCCTTCATCCCACCCAAGTGTGAAGCCACATGATCAACTGCAATTTTCATAAAACGGCGCATTTTAAATAAAATATGTTTTGTTAAATAATATATTTTAAATAGCACGTTTTAAATCTTTATTTATTTTACTATTGTTTCAGAGTTCCTTACTTCTCTATTGGAGTTTAAAAGTGTTTTGTTTTGTTTTTGAAGAAAATAAAAAAGAGAGAAAGTGATTTACACTGAAATGTATGAACATACAGGGGAAAACATACTGACACTGAGATATCCCTTATTAGCTCATAACAGGATCAAAGTGATTTTATTTAATTAAAGGTCATCAACACAGTGTAATAAAAATGGGTAAATGGGGTGATTTTTGCTAACTTTTTCATCATAATAATCTTAGTTTTAGCATTCTTAATTTAGAGCGAGTATTAAAACTCAGGTCAGAGATGTGACCTTTGATTTGTTTGCTTAATTTGGTTACTTTATTTCTAGCAAAATTTGGAACATAACTTAAAAATTTTAGATTTCCTAACCCCATGTTTTTTTAATTTAAAACATTGTACTTTTCAAAGTCTTGTTACGATGAAAAACTCAGCCATGGTGCAAGTAAATGCAGTGCTACAGACAACGATAACTCTTGTTGTTTATTTAAACTGTAGTCTCAATGTTTCAGCCCTAAACCAGGCTCTAGTACTCTGTCAACAGCTTATGTTACTACGGTCTAGTTTTTCAAGGCTTTAAAACCTAATCTGCCTTTAGGAACAAAATTTGAATACAAATCAGTTTGCCTCCCCTCTTCTCCTCATTTTCCCTGTCTGGAAAACCAGTTGGGCTTGATTACCTAAAAATACAAAACACAAAATAAATAAATTTGGATAATAGATTGTGTGGATATTCAAAGTGCTTTGGTTTGTGTGTCATCTTCTGCTCTAAGCTTGAGCATACAGATATACTCCTCTTGGACATACATGTGCACATAATGAAATGAGTGTCTCTGCTGCAGAGATACAATGCTGTGTTTTATACAAGCTGGGTATGGCCATGACTGTTCAGGTCAACATTGTCTTATTTTATTTACAACAATTAATTAATTTCTTCTTTTTTTTCTCTCTCTTTTTTTATTTTTTTTTAAATTTATTTTATTTTATTTTATTAATCTAGCAGCATATATTTGGACTTTTGGCTAACTGTTTTAATGTTCTTAGTTTGGAAGATGTACAGCCTTATAATTGGTGACATTCTCTATAAATATTTATTTTGTTGATAGAAAATCTCACATTCTGCAGGAGTATGTAGTGAAAATAAAGAGATGACCCATTTCAAACAAACAGAAAAGTCAAGGCAGCAGATATTTAGTGCCTTGGTCCATCTGCCATCTGAAGACAGAGAATCTGTTTCTTGTCAGCTCGCAATAGGAAGCAAAGCAGGATGTAAGAGCTGCTGTAGTATGGAGGAAAAGGGCACACCAAACATCATTCATGTCAAGTCCATTGTTTGATCCATGCTTCTTTATCCTTTACATCTTTGCATATCCATATCATTTAGGTTTTGTCTACATGAACATGACATCCAGCTCTTGAGCTCACAGTCAGTTTTCAACCACTTTTAATTTACATCCTGAACATGTAGCTAATTATCTTCTAAGCCTATCCACAACTAAAAATAATAATGCTGTTAATAACTTCAGTTCATGTGCAAATACATTTTACAAAGCTGAGTCAGTCAACACTCTCTCTATAAAGAAACAAGAAAAGAAAGTCTTCCATAAATAAAGTATTCCATAGCTTCTGGAAGGAGTGTTTTCTGAGGATTTTCTGAAAAAAAAAAAAAGTAAAATCCTGAAAGGCCTCTGTGGCTGCTAGTTCTAACATCATTCTTTATATTATTTCTAAACTGTAGTCTCAGAGGTCACTTAAGTTCTCAAGGCCACAGGTGACCTCTGGGACTATGGGCCAGAAATAATCTGAGGCATAATGCAAAATCTAGGAGCAAAGGAGCCATTTAAGGAAAATTTCAGTGTTTCAGGTGAGGTAAAAAAGCACACAACATGCCTCATTAGAAAATTTATGCTGAGGGCACAACAAACACCTAGTTTCCATACTTAATGCAGTGTATTTCTTGGCCAGTGTAATAAGATGTTGATTGCCATAAGAGATATTATGGATATGCAGAGAGAAGATTCCTAAATACATATAAGCTTTCTATTTCTTAGGTTCTTTCCTGGCTAGGAAGATGAGAAGAAAATCATTATGAAGATATGCAAAGCTAGAGAAAAAGGGACTGAAAAGCATCACTTTTTTCTTTAACAGTAAAGTTGGGAGTTTGCCTTCTTTCAAAAGTTCATAAGAAAAACAAGGCAACAAATGGTGGTACAAGTTTGTTTATACAAACTTGGTTACCAGTAGTGTTTTTCCTGTTACTAGAATTGAGGCATTCTTGCTCAGAACTTGAATTCAGGTTGAGTTTTATATCCCTCCCATGTAACAGGTAGTACAAGGACTCTGAACTTAGGTGCTGGTGTAGCATTCCTGCAGAGCAAGAGTTTCATTTTGTCCTTCCAGTACATAGTAAGGAACAATAAGCTTCTCTATGTTTTTCCTCTATGTAATCTCTATCTCATAGCACACATCCACACATTATGACCTGCAATGCAAGATATAGATGTTACCTTCACTCCCAGGACAGAGTAGACCTTTAAGGTCCCTTCCACCCCAAACCATTCTAAGATCCTATGATTCTATGATCTAAAAATAGATTATATATGCACAAAGGAACCAAGATTCTAAAGTGTTGCTTGTCTTCACTTTACAGCAATGAGTCCACTTGGCATTACCTCTGCATGGTTACATGACACCTAGTCACTAGTCCTAGACACTAATACACATTCAACAAAACTATCACTGCATAGTGCATCATGGTGAGTATCCCAAACTTCATGGAGAGCTTACATTGGAGGCAGGAAGTGACAGAAAAAATAGTCTCCCCAGATCCAAACCTCTAAACATTGACCTTTGCAACACTCAGGTGACAGCCACATACAGGTCAGTTTGTTTAGGTAATCACTCAGTATTACAGCAAACACTTGCACAGCTTAATCGAATTTACATTTACTTTTTCAAGAAGCTGCTCAGGTTTAGTTTTTGAGTTTATCCAAATATTGTTTGTAGGAAATGTTCTTGGCTTAAAAATCCTCTCCATGACCAGAAGGGTGCATTGTCTGCATAGAATTAATTGCTACAAAACTTGAGACTATGAAGACTGTAGCATGTACCATGGGTGGAGTCTAGCTAAGTATTGAAATAATGGCATAAGACAGGCATTTTTTGACTGCCTATTGTAACAGTACATACCCTCATGTGGAAAGCATTTTTACACCCTATTCATCAAACAGAAAAGCCTCCATTGACGCAGTACAATTGCAAACAGAAAGATTTTAAGAACCTCACACAAGAAATCTGACTGTAAAATTTTATGGTACTGCTGAAACTCCTGTTGATGTCATGTTGGCAACTACATGACTTCCTCAGCATCTGGTGCTACTACACTTGATCAGGTCAGTGGTGACTGTATACCCAAATGACTGAATACCAATAAGAATGAAAAGGCCACCTTTGGCTTGCTCCAGGATGCTAGGCAAGAAGCTTTAAGGCAACAGATCTTAGAATGAACAACCTAGAATTAATTTTAAAAAAATACAAAACACTGACTGCAGGCAATGACCTGCAGCTAAGTCTGCTGTAATGAAATAAATGAAATAGGAACATTTCATGCAGAAAGCTTCTAACTTCAAAAGTAAAAAACAAGAAATTTCATGACACAGTGTCAGAAGAACAATTTTGTTCTCTGAATGCTGTCAAGATTCATAATTAAGTAGCAAATATGTTGTCCAAAGCATATACAAAGTTAATTTTCTGTAACCAGACAAACTAAAAGACTTTGCAGAATTCAAAGAAGCTATACAATACAAATACAGCCTGAACAGAGAAAGGATTGAGAACAGCCCTGATGAGACGGACCTCATCAGGGGTGTTGGTTGATGAGAAGCTCAACATGAGCCAGCAAAGTGCTCTTGCAGCTCAGAAAACCAACTGTATCCTGGGCTGCATCAAAAGAAGCATGGCCAGCAGATCCTCTTTTGATAGTCCAGGCTGGCAGAGTTGATATTGAAGAGAGAAAACTGAAGGCTATCAAACGGGACTTTAGGGGACTAGGACGATTAGTAGATGGAGCAGAACTACAGGTCATGCTTTACTCCATCCCTACAGTGGCAGGGAGGGGTACAGAGAGGACTCGGAAAGCCCACCTGATAAACAGGTGGCTCAGAGGCTGGTGCCAATACAGAAATTTTGGGTTCTTTGACCGTGGAGCACTTTACTTGGCACCCGGCCCGCTAACCGCAGATGGGTCCCACCTCTCTCAAAGGGGAAAACAGACACTAGCGCAGGAGCTGACAGGGCTCATTGAGAGGGTTTTAAACAAGGTAGGAGGGTGGACGGGACGAGGAGGGAATAAGGCTCGTTAGAGGTGTGCCAGGGGGAACAGCGTCAGGGCCGGGTGAGCAGGCAATGGCCCAGATGAAGTGCATCTACACTAATGCACGCAGCATGGGCAACAAACAGGAGGAGCTGGAAGCCAGCGTGCAGCTATGCACAACTAGCTATGACTTGGTTGACATCACTGAAACGTGATGGGACCACTCCCATGACTGGAGTGCTGCAATGACTGGCTATAGGCTCTTCAGAAGGGACAGGCAGCACAGAAGAGGTGGTGTTGCGGCTCTCTAGAGAGTGTTTTGATGTTGTGGAACTCGAGGCTGAGACTGGGAATGATAAGGTTGAGTCCATATGGGTTAGGATCGGCGGGAAGGCCAACAAGGCAAGCATCCTGGTGGGGGTCTGTTACAGACCGCCAAACCAGGATGAGGAGACGGATGAGGAATTCTACAGGCAGCTGGCAAAATTTGCAAAATCGTCGGCTCTTGTCCTCGTGGGAGACTTCAACTTCCCAGACATATGCTGGAAATGCAATACAGCTCAGAGGAAGCAGTCTAGGAGGTTTCTGGAGAGCGTGGAAGGTAGTTTCCTGACGCAGCTGATTAGTGAGCCTACCAGGGGAGGTGCCCCGCTGGACCTTCTGTTCAGAAACAGAGAAGGACTGGTAAGAGATGTGGTGGTCGGGAGCTGTCTTGGGCAGAGTGACCACAAAATGGTAGAGTTCTCTATTTTTGGCAAAGTCAGGAGGGGGACCAGTAAAACTGCTGTCTTAGACTTCCGGAGGGCAGATTTTGAGCTGTTCAGGACACTGGTTGGCCGAGTCCCTTGGGAGGAAGTCCTGAAGGGCAGAGGAGTCCAAGAAGGCTGGGCACTCCTCAAGAAGGAAATCTTAAAAGCTCAGGAGTGGTCTGTCCCCACGTGCCCAAAGATGAGCCAGCATGGAAGAAGACTGGCCTGGCTGAACAGAGAGTTGTGGCTAGAGCTTAGGGAAAAAAAGAGGGTTTATGACCTTTGGAAACGAGGGCAAGCTACTCAGATGGACTATAAGGATGTTGTAAGGATGTGTAGGGACAAAATTAGAAGGGCCAAAGCTCATCTGGAGCTCAATCTGGCTACTGCTGTTAAAGACAACAGAAAATGTTTTTTAAATACATTAACATGAAAAGGAGGACTAAGGAGAATCTCCATCCTTTACTGGATGCGGGGGGAAACTTAGTGATGAGAGATGAGGAAAAGGCTAAGGTGCTTAATGACTTCTTTGCCTCAGTCTTTAGCGGCAAGACCAGTTGTTCTCTAGATACCCAGTACCCGGAGCTGGTGGAAGGGGATGGGGAGCAGGATGTGGCCCTCACTATCAACGAGGAAATAGTTGGTGACCTGCTACAGCACTTAGATGTACGCAATTCGATGGGGCCTGATGGGATCCACCCAAGGGTGCTGCGAGAACTGGTGGAAGAGCTGGCCAAGCCACTCTCCATCATTTATCAGCAGTCCTGGCTGTCGGGGGAGGTCCCAGTCAACTGGCAGCTACTAAACATGATGCCCATCTACAAGAAGGGCTGGAAGGTAGACCCGGGAAACTATAGGCCTGTTAGTTTGACGTCAGTGCCAGGGAAGCTCATGGAGCAGATTATCTTGAGTGTCATTATGCGGCACTTGCAGGGCAAGCAGGTGATCAGACCCAGTCAGCATGGGTTTATGAAGGGCAGGTCCTGCTTGACAAACCTGATCTCCTTCTATGACAAAGTGACACACTTGGTGGATGAGGGAAAGGCTGTGGATGTGGTCTACCTTGACTTCAGTAAGGCTTTTGACACCGTTTCCCACAGCATTCTCCTCAAGATACTGGCTGCTCATTGCTTGGACTGGCATATGCTTCGTTGGGTTAGAAACTGGCTGGGTAGCTGGGCCCAAAGAGTCGTGTTGAATGGAGTTAAATCCAGTTGAAGGCCGGTCACTAGTGGAGTCCCCCAGGGCTCAGTACTAGGGCCAGTTCTCTTTAATATCTTTGTCGATGATCTGGATGAGAGGATCGAGTGCACCCTCAGTAAGTTTGCAGACGACACCACGTTAGGTGCGTGTGTCAATCTGCTCGAGGGTAGGAAGGCTCTGCAGGAAGATCTGGATAGGCTGGACTGGTGGGCTGAGGCCAACTGTATCAGGGTCAAGAAGGCCAAGTGCCAGGTCCTGCACATGGGGCACAACAACCCCGAGCAGCATTACAGGCTGGGAGATGAGTGGTTGGAAAGCTGCCTGGCAGAGAAGGACCTGGGAGTACTGGTTGATAGTCAGCTGAATATGAGCCAACAGTGTGCGCAGGTGGCCAAGAAGGCCAACAGCATCCTGGCTTGCTTAAGAAACAGTGTGGCCAGCAGGGCTAGGGAACTGATTGTCCCCCTGTACTCGGCTCTGGTGAGGCCGCAACTCAAGTACTGTGTTCAGTTTTGGGCCCCTCGCTACAAGAAGGACATGGAGGTGCTCGAGCAAGTCTAGAGAACGGCAACGAAGCTGGTGAGGGGTCTGGAGAACAAGTCTTACGAGGAGCGGCTGAGGGAGCTGGGATTGTTCAGCCTGGAGAAGAGGAGGCTCGGGGGCGACCTTATAGCACTCTACAGGTACCTTAAAGGAGGCCGTAGCAAGGTGTGGGTTGGTCTATTCTCCCACGTGCCTGGTGACAGGACGAGGTGGAATGGGCTAAAGTTGTGCCAGGGGAGGTTTAGGTTGGATATTAGGAAGAACTTCTTTACTGAAAGGGTTGTTAGGCATTGGAATAGGCTGCCCAGGGAAGTGGTTGGGTCACCATCCCTGGAGGTCTTTAAAAGATGTTTAGATTTAGAGCTTAGTGATATGGTTTAGTGGAGGACTTGTTAGTGTTAGGTCAGAGGTTGGACTAGATGATCTTGGAGGTCTCTTCCAACCTAGATGATTCTGTGATTCTGTGATTTTCCTCCTCTACTCTGCTCTCATGAGACCCCACACAGAGCTCTGTGTTCAGTACTGTGGTCCCCAACATAAGAAGGACGTGGATCTATAAGAAAGAGTCCAGAGGAGGGCCACGAGGATGATGAGAGGGCTGGAGCACCTTTCCTATGAGGACAGGCTGAGGGAGCTCAGGTTGTTCAGCCTGGAGAAGAGAAGGCTCCGGAGAGAACTTAGAGACCCCTCCAGTACCTAAAGGAGGCCTACAGGAAAGCTGGGGGGTGGAAACTCTTTGTCAGAAAGCATAATGACAGGACAAGGAGTAATGGCTTTAAGCTAAAAGAGAGTAGGTTTAGACGAGATATAAGGTGGAAATTCTTTACTCAGTGCTGTGAGGCACGGGCACAAGTTGCCCAGAGGAGCTGTGGATGCCCCATCCGTGGAAGTGTTTGGGGCCAGATTGGATGGGGCTTTGGGTAATCTGGTCTAGTGGGAGGTGTCCCTGCCTGTAGCTGGCGGGTTGAAACTAAATGATTTTTAAGGTCCCTTCCAACTCAAATGATTCTGTTGTATGTTTCTGTATATAGGACTGCTTCAAAGTCAAATGCAGCTGTTATCAAAAGTAACGTTCAGTCCAATTATTGTTCTTAATTCATATGTTAGACCCAACAGATATTCAGTGCAAAGTTGCCAACTATTTTCCTTCAGAAATGATTTATCAGAATTTTAGCACAGCTGTTCAAACTATAGTTTCTGCTCATAAACCAAACGCATAAAATAAATTCACCTAGAAATACTGAAATTCTATCATATGTTATGTTTATTTTAACAAAATGTCATCTTCCACTGCAAAGGCCCATTTTTCAAGGATTCAAGAACATGCCATGGATATCTACACTTCAGAATATAGCCAACTCTTATTCTGGGAAATTACATGGTTTGTTGACTGCCTCAAAAACATTCAGTTGAACCCCTGACTAAAATGTTTTCCAGAGCTACAAGTCATATTTAAAGTCTCTCTGCAGGCAAAAATTAGAGTCCTACAAAAAATAAAATCTTTTAAACCACTCAACCTAAACCAGATATTTTGTCTTGTGTTGATACAACTAGTTTATATGACACCCATCCAACTGTTTGTAACATAGTTTCTTCTATTTGAGTTGGTATGAATCTGTGCTCTCTCTTCTCTGTAGTTAGAATTATGTAATGGAGCCATATCTAAGGTAATAAACGCTTAAAAAAATTTATGTATATTAGAGGGCATATCAGTTGTATTTAGTGGTCGTTTCATGAACCAAAATCTTACGAATCTTATCTGGTGTCATGAGGTTGGTGTAGAGTGGTTGGACAAAATCATGATTTACTGTTTTGGCACAAAACACTAGTGTCTGGACAGTATTATGCAGAATACTAAGATGATTACTAAGACCTGAGTACTATGAATTTGTGGCATAGCCATATTTGTATTCCAGAGTTTGTGGCATAACACAAGTCTAACATAAGCTCTATAAAGGCTTACTCCGTGTTTCTGAATCATATCTAGGGTATAGTTAAGAGTAGGTTATTGGCATTTTGATGGGGCATCAACAGGTCATGTCAGGGAGGTTAGTGCAGCTTGCATCCTCTACACATCCTACATGTCATTCTGACCCCTCCTTGTCCCTTTTATATGCCTGATCCAAATGCATTCAGAAGACAACCTTCATAACTTAGAAAAATTGGATGTCCATATGAAGGCTAAGATTTGACATAGGAGAGAATGTGACTGTAGTTTACATTAAATTCAATACAGAATGAACTAGTTAATGCATTTTTACTTATACCTCTGTTTCTTACATCTTCCTACAGAAAATGATTTTTTTTGATCCACAGGAAAAGCTGCAAAAACATATGAAATTATCTTTACCATCTCTAGACAGCTGACCATTTTCACAGATACTGCATCAACTCCCTAACTTGTGAAAGAGTAAAAGATACTCAGATTTTAAACATTTTAATGTCAATTTGGTTAAATTAAGCAGTATATCTGTTACCCCCACAAGGCCAATCTAGAATTTCAAATTATTTTCCAATTACGTATATCATTTCCTTCTGGAATGTGAAACATAACCAAGTGGAGTAGGTCAACAGTCAAATTATTATTTCTTGAGAAAGACCAATTCCTTGTCATCCAACCTAACCATTAAAGAAAGTAGCTGAATGCACTTCATGAATTATTTCACTAGCTTTCTATATAAATTTATTTTATTTTTCAATGTTTCACTTGTGAAATACAGACTCTAGGATCTTGGTTTCCTCTCCTACCTTCCTTTAAATCCCTATATGCTTCCAGAGTAATAAGTATATCTGGTACAATCAGATGTAGCTATAACTTCCTGCAAACAATATTGTAGAGTGTACCTTATTACAGAAAATCAGATTTGCTTGAATTTTCCAATCACTACAAATAGAGTCTTCTATGAAACACAGAATACTTCAGAGATGCTGCCTAAATAATTGCTTTAAACCTATATATTCGTTATTAAATTCATATACAACAAGATCTTTGGTCATAATAATTCTGTATCTTGTCCTAGACAAAACAAAACCCAGGAATTTATATCCTCATTAAACTTTCTGTATGGCTGAAGGCATAAAGCTATTATATCACTGCAGAAAGCCATGTGGGTCATGTTCTTCCTTTCAGTTTAATCCAAACTGATTTGAACAAACAGAAAAGCCTTCAATAAGCCATTTGTAAGCCAAGTCATTCACTGGGGTTTGGACTGATATGGATTCGAGAGTAAAGAGGAAATCCTGAGACATCTAGTACAAGTTTTCTTAGAAAGTGATATCTAAGAACCTTTAATTTATTTGGGTTAGAGCACATAGTACAAGATTGCTCACTGTTTAGATTACAGGGAAAAGGTAACCTCTCTAAATTTTTTTATACTTTGCAAACAACTGAAAATAGGCAAGTATTGAAAGCTGGCTGAAAAAAAAAAAAATAGGTTGGGAGCCAGAAAACAGAGGTTCTCTGATGGTTCTCCATTAACTTGCAGTTTGTCATAAATAATGAAGGGTCTCTCAGGAATAGAACAGTTTTGTCTTCTGAGACTCTTCACAGACTTTTTCTTCACCAGCATTTTTAACACAAAGTTAAAACAATTCTGATTACAATTCTCATTCATATAGCTTGACAATTATCAAATATTTAGCTAACAAATCCAGTACCACTTTTAGTGTGTATTTTATGTACTTGTGAGTGCACACATTTTCATACAGACTCAAGAGAAATTATTAATTCCTGGATCTAAGCCAATCCTGGTACATATCCATGGAAATACTTTAGATCAGGCATGGACTTAGCCCTCTCAATATACTAGATTTAAGATGTTAAGAAGAGTCTAACTTAAGTTTAGGACACATTACTTTGCTTGTCATAGCTACTATATCAACCTGAATAGGGACAGATTCTCCAAAATAGGAATTGAAGTAAGCATTATTTTCAACTCTGCTAACCCAGGCCTGTAGGCAAGCTTGTTTGGGAAGATGAATTCTACTAACTGTCATAACTAAAGAAAAAGCAGTTGTCAACTTAATCTGAGTCAGCCTGGGTAGAAGTGACAGAATTCTTCTATGATATAAAATTTTGACTGTGTTTTCCTCTCTTCCCCAGATTCACAAGGTTGTCATGTCAACGAACCAAGACATCACACCATAATGGTAAGTACACTTTAGTTAATTCAGAAGCCACACAGAACTTGAGGATTGAGAACTTGTATTATGCACTAGACATCTTAAAGCACTTGTGTAAACAAGGGCTTTTAGGATATAAGTAATAAAGAGAGGAGTTAAGTATTTAATTCACAAGTGCATTAATCTGTTGTTCCCTTTAAGCTGTAACATTCAGAAGCACAGTGATTTTATTTCAGCTTATGCTAATTCTATTCACAAAGAATTAAATCTCCTTTTCTTCTGAAAGAGGTCACAGCTAGCAGGTAAATCCATTAGTATTTTGTGCATTACTCTGGTTGATTAATCCTAACTTTTTCCTGTATAGACTAGGTTGAACATCATTTTTGGCCTCCTAATCAGGTACATGACTCATGTACCTGATCACTATGTTGATTTCTTGGCATACCTGTAACTTGGAGGAGTCCCAGGAAAATGAAACATTTCTAGGAAAGGTGATTATAGAGCTGTCCTCCACAAGATATCTTTTCCATTCCTGCAGCAATGGCATAAAATGTAACTCCATGAGCTGTAAGAGGATACCAATCTTAGGTCTGCTTAGAATAACAGCAAAATAGGTATCTGTCAGCAATATGTTTTGCATTACATTGGACAGAACATAAAACTAGAAAAACAACATAAATCACTGTATGACATAAGAGGCATTGTAACAATGCTATAATTTATATCTGTTTTTCACAGTGCTTGACTTCAGTCCTGCTAGCCTTCATTTTCTTTTCTCTGTGGTCCACATTCTGCTTTGGAAACACCTCACTAATTTTAATAGCAATTTCACAATTAACACCAGAGAGAGAGAAATGGCAGCAAGATGCATAAGAGAAGAGCTATGGGAGGGCAACAATGCGGTAAGCCAGAAGAGAAAAGAACAAATGTTGATGGACAAAGTTAGGAAATATCAATCTCTTTTGTTTTTGTCAATCTCCCCTAGCAAAGGAGAGATGATAAGGAAAGCAATGAAGAAAGAAACATGAATTGAGTCATGGAGTGGGGCAGAACATTCTGATTTTGATAAGGCTGCGTGTTAGAACTGCACCCATAATTCAAAATTGTTAAGTTTGATCTATCAATCAAGTGAAGGACAAACAATAATCCTAGCAAAAAAGTCCGGTTTAAAAATGGGAATATGTTTTCTTCAGGGATGCTATTTCTTGCAGTTTCTATCCCCATTGGGTTTTCTGTTTTCATTCACCTTATAGTAGCACTTAGAGATAGGAATGCAATTGTATCACAAAAGAGGAGAAGTTCTGTGACAAATAATATGGCCTTCAGTTTACTTTGGAGTTACACATGTATCAGGAAAAAAGAAAAAGAAAGAAAAAAAAAAAAAAAGGGAACAAAAGAATTAAATATCTAAATATCTAAAGCAGACATTTAATTTATAGTTTGGTCACACAGAAGTCAATTCCAATCATAGACAATAAAGATATGGTTCTTTTCTAAAACTCTCCAGGATATACTCTGTGCCTTTCTTTGAGTTACTCTTAGAGATTCTTTTAACAACTAGAAACTAGCATTTCCTTACACATTGTTATTTTCCCAATGACAAGTAAATTTTCACCTTTTTTATATGTTTAACATACATAGCTAAACTTGAACTGTCCTGGTTTTTTCTAAGGTTGCTTCTTGACATTACATCTAAACTCATCAAACCATAAACTTCTGTCAAAAGAAGCAATTTTGCTTTCTCTCCTCTCCCACCAGGAATTTACTACCACTTCTTCCTTCCTTCCTTCCTTCCTCTCTCTCCTTTCTTTCTTCCTCTTACATTTTCTTTTTCTTTTTATTCTTCCTTTTCTTCGCTCCTCCTTTCCTTCGTTTTCTCTTCCTCTCACACTCTCCCTTTCTCCCTTCTGCTTCAAGGACCTCAGCAGGGCTGGGATGAGAGGCAGTGTCAGTGCATGAGGAGAAGGAAGAGCACTTTGCGAGCCTTGGCCTGGCTCCTCACCAGATGAACTACAATGCAGCAGCCTGGTTGTCGTTGCCGGCAGAGGGAGCGCACAGCATTGCTTCTGTGGGGCCCTCTGGTGAAACTACCTTTTGGAAGTTCAGAAAGTGATGGAGTAATACATGTAGTAAGAATAGGATTGCATGTGAAAGTCCTTTCCCATCTATTACGACATCAAAACTGAGATTTAAAATAAAAAATAGCTTAAACTGAATATCAGTTTTCCCCATTTCCTTGTAACAGGTTTCATACTCATCAATTAGAATAATTACTTTTTATTCAACCATTTGGTCAGAATTCAAATGTAGGATTTGCCATAAACACACATGAAATCACTTCAAAAGAACAGGGAGGTAACCGAGTAACAGCTTTGGGAGAGCCAAAAGTAGCATTGCAGCTCTTACAACTTCCATAAAGCAAGTAAATTTATGTAAGAAGATGCATACAACCTTACGTGAATAATGCAACATGCACTCAAAAATCAGGAAAGTCAAATATTAAGCTTTAACTTCCTCAGTTTTAACTCTTCACATTGTATATCCTGTAGTTTTTATGGTAGACCATAAATAACAAAATGATACATTAAGATTTCCATTTAATAAGGAAACCAGGAATAGAAAATAACACGTGTACAACTTGGCCAAGCAAACACTGTGGAAACAGTCTTAAATTTTAGTGTTTCCTGAGTCTGGATTGAGGATGTTTTAGACCCACATCTGGATCAAATGATGTGACTTGAGTCCTTCTCAGATATGAAACCATGGCATAAGAGAGATTTTTGTACTAAGATAACTCAGCTGCAATGGTTTAGACATTTTCTCAAGTTTGGCAAATTTTGGCATATTTAGACTTAAAAACAACAGTTATACATTTCACCTCCAAAGTAATTCATTTGGAAAAATTGCAATCCACTGGAAAAGGAGCGAGAAAATCAAGAGAAAACATCCTGTACTCAGAGAAGTTGTGCTTCTTGAGATATCCACGTTTAAACAAGTCTGTGCAGTAAATTGCAGCTGATAAGGATCTGTCCTGCATGAAATTGCAGCAGCACTACTACATTACTTGCAAGTTAGTTGTTCCTGATTTACACAAGTACAAGTGAGATTAAAACAAGACTTTTGATTATATTTCAAATAGGATGCCATACTTTCCAAGAGCCAACCTCTTTGACAATAACATCTGCTCTGCCTTCATGGTACTCATAGCAGAAATCTTCCATAGTGAACTCTAGTTCTGTCTTTATTTGTATAAAATAGCTTTATCTTTTCTAGGACGCAGCTAAAGTCTCTGGAATGTGCACCTCTTGTTTGGTTCAGAGCTGTAACTTTTAAAGTATCTACAGTCAAATTTAAAGAAAGAGCAATATAGGTGCACATAAGCATAAGTACAGATGAATAATTGGAGTACATTTTTGTGACCCATGATAACGTAAAAAAAATTAGAATGTATCGGGTATACTGTAAGTACACTGTAACATATCCTACACAAGTAACAGTCTTCAAGGGCTGCAGAATCCCTGAAAAAGAGTCAGAATCAGTTTTGAACCATTAGACACACAGAATAGGCACTGTAACAGTGATGGTTTCAGACGTTATCACAACCACCTTTGCACATCATACTTTCCTCAAAGAGGAGGACTTAATAGGATTAGAAGGAAATGTATTTTTCAGCTTCCCAATCCTTTCCCACCTGGATACCAGACGGCCTCCAGGGGCCTAGTGGGTGTTTAAAGTTACACCAGCTTATATCATAAAGTCTAGTACATCATGTGAGGAATCAGGTGTATATCTTTGGTCATTCCAGCTGCCAGAGCTATTGGCTATTTTTGTTCTAAGACAATGAACTCTAAACGAGAGGTATATTCCACAAAGCCCACAAGTTTTGCACCTTTAGAACACTGTGATTTGTTTCCTGACAGTCTGAAGACTGTCCAATTCCAGATTACATGTCCTTAATTTGAGCCACTTGCTCTAAAGTTCAGTCACTCACACCTTTGCTCAGATATTTTCCATGGAGGCCAAAGACATTTCCCACATATCCCACATTTCAAAACAAAGGTTTTACTCCTGTTGATCCAGAATCAAAGAGCGCTAGAGAGTTTCATTTGTGTAGTGGACCGGGAGCTTGGAAACATCAATGCTTTTGCCTCTGAAATATTTGAATTAAAGTTCTGACTACTTAGTTTCTGAAAGAAATCTGTTTGATAGTTATGAATAACAAGGAGTGTACAAAGCTAAGAAATAGTCACCTCTGAAGTTCACTTGGATCTTTAATTTGTTCTGGAAAGAACAGTTGCAAGTGTTCAATAAAATTAGCTATTTATTTGACATATTTTGACACCTCTCTCTGTCAGAACCCTAAGGACCTAAGGAATGTCTCATCTAGAACGAGGATGGGACATGCTCAGAGGTGTCTTTCTGAAAGGAGCACCAAGTGCTAGCAGCTTCTTTAGGCCAAAATATTTGCACACAACTTCCCAAATACCAAGACGCCTTATTACATCACTATGTGCAATCCTAAGATATGGTCTGCTGAAAACAAGACTCACACACAGCAGACTGCACAGCATTGTCCAGCTCCTATGTGTCCAGCTGGCACAAGCAAAAGCTCCTTCAAAAATCTTCCTGTAAAAGACCACAAATGCAGCCTTAATTTGTTCTCTGTATACACAGACACACACAGCACACAGATCTTGCCCCCCTTCAGTAAAAGGATCCCAGAGACCTCTGGAAAACTGCTATCATTTATGTAAAAGTCATGAACAACAATAATAACAGTATTATTTTTCTCTCTTTATTCATTTCTGTTCTAATCAGATATTCTCAGTGATTACTTCCTTTTCTTATCACCACAAAAATTGAAAGGTCCTTGCCAACCTGTCAGCTTGTTATCCTTTTGCATTTTTCAAACCAACACGTCATTCTGATACAAATCAAAACTTCATTAACGTTTCATGTAAATTCTCTCTAGAGACAGCAGATGTTTTCAGGTGGCTCTATTTCTAAACTATTGATCCATATAAAACACATCTGTGGTCATGCCTGCCAGAGCTTTGTAACTTAATGTGTAAGCACCACTTATACACACTAAAGTTTCCTAAGTGTGTTGTTGGCAGATTACAAGTACAGAGATTTTAACCAAGATTTTGTAGTGTTTTGGCAAAGAAAATATTTGTCTGGTGGATTTATTACACTCTATATTTCTTGCATATACTTTTATTTTCCTATATGTTCTGGCAGGGTTTGCAAACTTTCATACAAATTCATAAGGAAAACTAGAATACTTTTAAATGTGGAAATACTGCTTATTTGTTCCTTTCTTAAAGTACAACACTCAAAATGACAGCATAGGGGAACTTCCATGTAGAGGTTCTCACTGAATAATTCTACCGATAATTTTTATTCTACTGATAATAGCTGATGCTGTGTGAGTTTGATCCAAAGGGAGAGGATTGTCAAGGAAGAGACACAGACTGTGAAGAACTTTATACTTTGATGAGGTTTTTGCAAGAACTCTATGGAGCCAGGAATGTGCAGTGCATGTCAGGTGTCATTGGTCTGAAGTTCTTTTTTTCCCACCCTGCATGGATTTTTCCTTCACTTCCTCGCAATAGCATGCTTTTTTTTTTTTTTTTTTTTGTGTGTGTGTGTGTGTGTGTGTTTGTGTGTGTGTTTGTGTGTGTGTTGTTGTTCTCAAGCCCATGAGGGCTTATCCCTTGTGTATGAGCCCCTGCAGGAAAACGCCCAGAAGGAAACGGGGACGAGAAAAAGTGTTGACTCTGTACCACAAAGCCCAGATATTTCTCCACAGTTGCACATGGGGCAGCAGCAGAGGAAGCCCTTGCATGTGGGATACTCTGAGATGAACTTAGCTATTAGCTGTCTCCCATCCCCATGTATCCACTAAGAGGCAGCAGAAACTCAGCATTTTTGAAGGTCTTTGAGTTTTCTGGATCTCTTCAGGAAGCCTATTGCCTCAGCTGAAATCCCTCAGAACTGCCTCATGGCTGCTGCAGCTCCATAGATGCCTGCCCTGCTTCCCCCACACTGGGGGAGCCATATAGGATGTGCCCTAACAACTAGACATATAACTTTCTTGCCTTCTCTTCCCTTTTCTCTCTCTGGTGTGTTTCTCATGGTGTGGCTGCAGCTTGCCAGAATGCTTATGCCCTGCAGTTTTCCACCTTCAGGTACAGGATTGCTGAGCCCATTAGGTAGGTCTCATGCATTGTTTCTAGATGCTCCTGGGTGCTCTCACACAGCCCAACAGGGAGCACAAGTGCAGAGATACATCTGAACTCCACATCACTTTCCACATATCACTTTGAGCTGAGCCGGGTAAAGCTGACCTTTCCCTTTCAGTATCTGAGAACTACCTCATCAGTCATGTGCAACATAACCCCCTGAACAATTCTGTAGGATGGTCCCCAAAGTTCTCCACAGCTCCCCTTCCCTCCTCCAGAAAAAAACAAATAAATAAGTAAATAAATACATTAAATAAATAAATAAATAAAATTAATTAATTATTAAGTGTCAGCTTCACAAATAATCCAGTTCAAAACAATCTCTTAGTTAATTTGGAAATATTCAAGTAATCACTGAGATGCCTTAAAGATTTCACTTGCTGTCAGTAGGTAATTGTTATAGCTACAGTTAGAGGATGATGAGTGTGCTAATATATAGAAACATCAAATGCTCATAAAATGTTGTGGAGAAGGAAAAGAACACAGTTTCTGTTAGCCAGAAAGAGCAGCAGGCTAAAACAACATCAAGGAATTTCAGATTACGTGTTAGAAAGCACTTTCTCACAATAAAGTGTTACAGAACATGTTCCCTGGAGCCTCCAGTACCAGCATGGAGAAGCAGATGAGACAGATACTTCTAGGATAGACAGAGATCTTGTCTGAGTTGGTGAGCTGCCTCTCTGCTATTTCCAGAGCTGCTTTCTCTGTCTGGAGGGCAGTATCTACAAAGAGAACCCAGCAGACCTATTGCTACTAAATCTTGCTTTCCAGGTTCTATGCATTAGTATAAATTCTATTTTATGGGGTCTTTTTGTATTATTTTTAGTGTATATTTATTTTGTTTTCTGCAGTTTTAATATAGTAGAGGGAGTAATCAGCATAAAATAGACATGTCCAACTCCATTCTTTCAAGTTAGCTGCGGTATGAATGGTTGTTTAGTTATTCAGTATGGCCTGATTTACCTTGCTGCTCTGGTGGGTTAAGTCTATTCAGAACAAACATATAGGAAGAGTCTGTAATTTATTTCTATTTGAAAATGGATTGGGAATCATTAACACATACTTAGCATTGTTTTCTGTACAATACTAATGAGGTTGCATTCTTTGTAAAGTTTTCTGAAAAATCTTGAAAAGTTAAAACTGGCTTGTTCAGCAAAACAGCAAGTGGAAGGCAGAAGGAAAGGGAGTATTTTAAATATACCATTGCTTCAGCGCTCCCTAGTGCCAGTGTTTTGGAAACATATTCTCCATTACACTCTCTCTATCCAATAAAAATTGGTGAGAATCCAAAACTCCAATCTTTTGTTTTTGAAAAGTATGCTCCTGTTAGAGCATTTTAGGTAATGAAAAGTTTAAACATTTAATAATAAGAAGTGTCTCTTTTAGAAGTCTCTCTCTCTCTTTCTCTTTTTTTTTTTTTTTTTTTTTTCCACAGACACAAGGGTACATGGGACTTTTAAGGCCCCAGTTGCACACTTTTCAATCAGTGGATTTCTGCATCTATCCCAGGAATAATAATAATAAAGAAAAAAAAAAGGCAGAAGCAGAAAAATATTACAGGTATGGAGTCTTGCAAGAGAAGCTGTCAATTCTGATGGCCAGTTTTTGGTGGGCTTCAGGTAGGGCATGAATAATATACACAACATAACTAGAATGCGAAACATGAAATACAGGACAATGTTAAGTCAGGAAATAAAAATTATGCTTACTGCAGTAAAAATAATCTGTGCTGTGGGTAGAAGGTTATTAATGTGGAGAAGGACCTGGGGATCCTGCTGGACGACAGGTTGGCCATGAGCCAGCAGTGTGCCTGGTGGCCAAGAAGGCCAATTGGATCCTGGCATGCATAAAAAGGAGCGTGGCCAGCAGGTCAAGGGAGGTGATCCTCCCCCTGTACTCTGCCCTGGTCAGGCCTCACCTGGAGTACAGTATCCAGTTCTGGGCTCCCCGGTACAAAAAAGACAGGGATCTCCTAGAAAGAGTCCAGCGGAGGGCAACAAATATGATACGGGGCCTGGAACATCTTCACTATGAGGAAAGGCTGAGAGACCTGGGTCTGTTCAGCCTGGAGAAAAGAAGACTGAGAGGGGATCTTATCAATATTTATAAATACCTGAAGTGTGGGAGACAGAGGGATTTGGCCAACCTCTTTTCAGTGGTTTGTGGGGACAGGACAAGGGGCTATGGCCACAAAATGGATCACAGGAAGTTCCGCACCAGCATGCAAAAGAACTTCTTCATGGTGAGGGTGATGGAGCACTGGAACAGGCTGCCCAGGGAGGTTGTGGAGTCTCCTTCTCTGGAGATATTCAAGGCCCATCTGGATGCCTACCTGGGCAGCGTGCTCTAGGGAACCTGCTTTGGCAGTGAGGTTGGACCTGATGATCTCTTGAGGTCCCTTCTGACCCCTACAATTCTGTGATTCTGTGAATGCTTTTGGAGTTGGTTCATATATTTAAAATTCAGCTAGCACAACAGAGTGGGAGAGTGAACTTACTGCTGGGAACAGAAAGGAGGAAAGTGTTAACCACAGCATTAGAGTAAGGCTCTCAATTTCAGGAGTCAGAGAAGTGGGCAGGGTTTAAAGCATTTTGAAGTCCTTTCTCATTCCTGCCAGTCCAGCAAATATTCACCTATACTGTCACAGATATATTTCACAATTAGAAAAAGAAGGGCTGGTAAGAGCCCCTCAGTGTGGATAGAGAGGAAGTGTTTTTCATTATCAGTTTTTACCTGTCTTGGATGTTGGTAACATTCATGATCATTTCTCAACATTATTTCAATCACACCATTACAGCACCCCAGAAAATTCAGTGATGCCAACTGTCAGGAAGGGTGAGATGAAGTGGAAAATTTCCATTCCTGTCATCACAAAGGAGCTGGGATCAAATACTGCAACAGGTTTATAATCTTCAGGCACTTAGTATTTTACTGTATCTAACATGGGGTTGGTAACTCCATTAAAAGCACAGTTTTTTATGGGAGGATATGTCCCCTCCCTTTTATGACTGAACTAAAAAGTGATAAATCTCTTTTAGGTTTGCTTTGCCTGAGATGTGAATATGGCAAGTCTCATCATGTTTTATGCAATGAACATGTAAAAACAAAAAATTCTGTCTGTTCCAAGTTTGCATCTTAAGAAAATATAGCTTTTAGTGCTGAGCATTTTTAGAATGTAAAATAATGCAATTAGTTATTCTGGACTTACTGTGAATAGTCATAATATAACTGCTTCTGCCAGAATCCACTCTCAAATTGCTACTTTGACCAAATACATAAATAAATAATACTTTGCCTCTTAAGTTCTTCGTGTACAAAGCTCTCTTAGAGGCATACCGTACCCACTTTTTACAAGACAGATCCCTAGAGAAAATGAGAGGAAATTTCAAAAGCACTTTATTTCAACAGTTGGCTCATCATAAGCAATTGTCTTAAGTACAATTATTTGAGTTATCTGAAATCCAGAATCTTAGTAAACAGGAAAGAAAAGAAAAAAAAATAGAAAAAAAAAAGATATAGCAAGGCTTATATTAAAGCTTCTGTATTGTAGAATTATGGTCTATTTCTAAGCCTGGCATATCACGTAACTGCTGGATGATTACCCTAGAGAACCGGTCATTAACCTGAATATTTCTACATTCACTTTTTCATTCTTTTATGCCAAAACCCTGATTCTGAATCTAACTAAACTTGTAGGAGTGCCTTCTGAGGAATAGATTAATTCATTTTTACTCCTGCTTAATACATTTGTCCTAACCTGTTATGACTGTGAAGGTAAAGAAAATTGCCCAAACCAGTATCAGGTTCACCACAGGGTTCATTCCTTGACAGCTACCCAGAGTGTTTGGCAGCAAAATCATTACTTTTTTGTCCAACTCCTTAATAAAGTTGGAGTTTTCAGTCTGTATTCTCACATTATGTTTTGGCTAAAGGACAAGCGCACATTTTGCTCTATTGGGTGGCTTTTGTAGCAATACAAAGTTAGATCAGGAGTCCATAAAGAGCAAAAGCAGAACCAACAATAAATAGGAAAGGTATCATTTATCTCTTTCAGAGTGATTTTGACAAATTAATTTAAAGAGTGGTTGCTGGAACATGAATTAATTACTGGAGAGGCTCTTTCCTGTAATTTATGAGCTACAACTCCATAGTGGCTGAACACACTGCTCTTGGTGGAGGAGCTGTACTTGGAGCACGAGCTATTCCTCAGAAAAACTTCAGTGCTCCCCACACCCTCAGGAAGTGGGGAGAGGGACACCAAAGCCATCTCCTCAACTTTCTTTCTGAGCTACTGACAATGATCAACTTCACTGGTCGCCCTGCTGAAAAGGAGACAAACAAGTAAATATTTCCTCCATGAGCAACCATCAATTGTAGCCCTTCTTTTCTAATCTGCCCTGTCAAATCTGCAATCCACATGCCTTTGTATGGCCAGAGCTGTTGTTGAAGCTATCTGCCCAGTTCAAATGCCAAGTTCAAATGGTAGTATCGTGCTTTCCATACTACTGCTTAGTTTTGCTGCTTGTTAGAGGTGGTAAACTATATTAGATTATCCATTAGATGGTTTTGAGGAATTTGATGATTGGAAGAAGAATACATGATGGTGAAGGCAAAATAGTAGTAGTAGTAGTAGTAGTAGTAGTAGTAGAGTAGGAGTAGTAATTTTCCATCTGGTTTGTTGTCTGCTATATTTTCATTGTTTAAAAGAACTGCATATTAACAGAATTTTGGAAAATGAATGTATTTTAAAACTATTGTTCCTAGATACTATTTTAGAAACGTAAATATTTTAAAATACAGTTTTGTTTATAAATATCTTACTAATTTATACTATAAAAAATAGTACATATTACAAAATGTTATAAATTGTCATTTATCTTTATTAAATTATATATAATATAAAATTATTTTAAAAGATGTCCTTCCAACATCATTAGTAATTCCTTCTCATAATATGATCCTTCCTGGAAAAGTTTATGCCATGCAAATCTCATATTTTATTCTATTATATTTATTCAGTGTCACTAAAAGCACAGAGTGGGAGATATTAACGTATTAATTAATTATATTCCTTGTATATAAGTGCAGAAGTGTTTTTTTTTAATTTGTCTAACAACAACAACAAAAAAACCTGTCTAACTTTTTGAAAATATTCTGCGATTTTTATCCACCACATTACTGTTTGGCAACTGAGCAGACAAGGGCAACTTAGTAACCAGGAAAATATCATAGTAACATTTTAAGCAATTGTGTTTATGACAATTAATATTTTCATTATTAATAGGAATGTAACCATGAAATTGCAGATATTAAACTATTTATGTGGCCTTTAAATTTTTCAGAAAGATCTTGCCAGTGGTCAGGATTTCACAACCACTATCTAATAATTTCTTACACAACTAGATAAAGCTGATCCAAGATATAGCACTATTGCTGTTGAGCACTGAACCATCATTTGGAGCCAGGTATATGTTATTCCACTAACAAAATCATAATTAACTCTTTCCTGTGTTGGGTTCCCTCTTGGACTATTCATCTTCCTGTGGATGTCAGATGCTACTCCTTGGAAATCATTAGAACAAATGAAATCTTGTTGTACTGTAACATTTAGGGTAGATATGCTGAGTAACACAAATTTTCACCAGGTATAGACAGTCACCTCTGGAATTTAATGACAGAGAGCTAATGGCTTTCAGTCATTTTCAGAATGAAAATTGTCAGCTGATGCAGGTTGAATAGTCCCTGTTTCCCAAGCTATGGCCCAAAGTGATGGGTCTGAACTGCTTCCAAACAAAAAGTTATCTCCAATAGAAGACCAATATCTATCTCCAATAGAAGAATAGAAGAGAGGTACTTCTGAAGAGGAATTTATTAAAGCTGGTTTGGAATTTTTGATTTTTTTTTTCCAAGCAGAAAATTCTATTTTCTTAATAAAATAAAATAAAATTAAAATAGAATAAAATAATAAAAATAAAATAAAATAAAATAAAATAAAATAAGAAATAAAACGTTTTCAGAGATAACTTGTGTGTGTGTGTGTGTGTGTGTGACTTGGGACAAAAACTTAGTTTCTCAATCCAGATCTAAGTTTAATTAGCTCTAAAAGGCGTGGCACTGTCTTATTTCAATAAAAATGTTGAGTAACACTTGAATTTTACTCCTACCTATTCATTCATATGCTTGACTATACTCCTAAAAAGTTATTAGATTTTGTGCCATGCATATGTAGCAAAAAATAAAAGTATATGCTTTTCTTATAGAAAACATAACAAAGACCCATTTTTGTTAACCTGAAGCCATAAGTTAGTCACCATATAGAAAATGTGTGTGGGAGGCATTCAGTTAATCTATTTAGATACAAGGACAAGTACTTGATCTCAGGAAATTTTAGGCATGACTGAAAGAAAAAAAAACAACAGAAACGTCTATTATATTAATAGAAGGAACCTGGGAAAAAATGGATGAAGAGCTGCTAGTACAGGACATGAAACCAGAGATGGCAGAAATAACAAACAGCTACTGTAACTGAAAAGCAAGCGTAGGATTTAGAGGAACAGACAAACACAATGATGAAAGTGCCAAATTGTACACTAGTGATGACAGAAATCAGTGAATAAGTGAATAAGATCTAATATAAATGAAACAAAATTGAACTGAGTCAAAAATTCAGTCTTTGATGAATAATGATAGTGCAAATTTATTGGAATTAACTTCTGTTAAAATAAATAAATTTATGTGAATCCTTTAGATTAGATTTCGATATAAACACAGATCTTGGTAACATTATTTTAGACATACTATTGCAAATTTACATCATTGTGGGAGACTATCACATTGGGTATCCAGCCTATTAATAATATAGTGCCTATTTAGTACTGGATGGGATACGGTATGTCCAGGGCTGTCACCTGACAATCAGCAGCATCCATGAGAGGTGAGACTCTTTTAGACTTTGTTCTGGCAAGTACTCAAGTACAAAATAAATGATGATGAGTTGCTTTACTTTAAACAAATAAAAGTAGAAATACAATGAAGACTCTCAATTTCAGATGGGTGAAATGCAAAATTCTGTGAGCTAGTTAATGAAGATAAATGGACTAAAAATATAAGGAACTACATAGGAGACCTGAAATAAATAAAAACAGAGAAGCAATTATTATTCATGACTTTTATCACAGACAGAAAAACACACTTTTAGGAAGTAGTGTTAAATTGTAATCCAGTAAATAAAGAGCTGAAAAGGGATATATTTTTCTGTTTGTGGGAAGAATGTGGGGAAAAAACTTGCCAAAATAAGTTCAAATTTCAGAATTTTGAGTTATTGAAATAAAGCAAGAAATATCAGAAGTCTTCAAACTACTTCGGAGAAGACTAATACAAATCACAGGAAGTTCTCTAGAGACATTAATGAAAATGAAACAAAAACAGAGGAGTAGAACTGATATGACAAAAGATACAAAATAACATAAAATAACTATATTACAGCTCCAAAATTAAACAGATACTTCCCCTCAGTTTCCAGTAAAAGTTTTTGATGTTGAATACCAGGAAAAAAAAGAAAAAAAAAAAAAAGTATGACCAAAATGGAGGACTGAGAATGAAAAGGATCACATCCAAAGCAATTTGAAAAAAAAAATAATAATAGACTTTAGCATCTTACTTATGGGGAACAAGTAATAAACCTCACAGAATTCTAAAACTGAAATAAAACAAATGTTTTAATTCAAAAAGCTGCTGAGGCAGGATGTATCACCAGTCCTCCAGGCATTAAAGCTCTATCCAAAATATGAAGTACTTTGATGTATGTCTCTGCTTTGTATGAGCAAATTTGAAGCTGATTATATGAGTTCATTAGACCGTGTTCCCCGATCACGGAATCATGAGGTATTATGGCTTGGAGATAAATGATAGCTCCAGTCCCTCATTTCCTTTTCCATGGTCAATAAGAGACTTCAAAATGAATTTAGTTTCCATTTTTGGACTTCTAGTGGAATTTGTTGAGTGGAAAGTATTTTGAACCATAAATGTTGGTAAGTTTTAATAAAACTAGTCCTCAATGCTTTCCACGTCTTATCAACTGACAATGTCTAACTATGTAATTCTAACCATACTTTGACATATATGTTGTACTTAAAAAGTTGTGATTAATGTTGGGAATCTCCGTGAATCCTTTAGATTAGATGAGAGGTGGTATTTATAAAATTCACTTGTAAACCTAGAAATATGTAATCTTTATATGTCAATGGGAATTTGAAGGCCCAGCTTAGTTTGCTGTTGAATGATATGGTAAAATTCAGTTTGAAGGCTCCTAGTTCTAGATCAAAGATCCAGCAGCCATGAGTTACAAGGAGTTGTTGTAATAGAAAATCACCCAACAGTTCAGGTACATTTCAAAAATATTGCTGAATTAACTTGTTACCTGTATATTTTATGTTAAATGCTGTCTTTCCTCAACTAGCATAAAAACAGAAGGTCAACATATATTTTGAACCTGAGTTGACAGCATGATTCTGTGCCTGATCTAGAACTAATTTATATTTCTAGGAATTGAATGGTAAAGGCCTAGTGTTGATGCTGAAAAAGTATACAGAATGACTGGAACAAGTTATGATGTAAGCCAACATTTATATATATTAAAAAAAAAAAAATACTGTGGCAAAAATCTCGATACAAATGATAGCCAAATCTAAGATAGTACAACCAAGCCTTCCTTTTTCATTTTATCTGATTCAGAAAGATTTGGTGCCTATTCACTATGCAGAGGTTCCCTGGCAGGTATTTTGATTCTCATTAGCTCTTTGCAGTGTACTGCTGACAGAACACTTGAAAGGATCCTAAGTGTAGGTGACTGACTGTTGAGACATTCATGACATTGCATCACCAAGTTGCTGTAGATACTAGTTTCCAGCATTGTATTTACAGCTGAACTGGAAAAGCCGTTCAGAGTTTTCCATCCCAGGAACAGTGACTGGCAACTTAAACAGAAATGTTTATAGGTCTAAATTAGAAAATAAGAGAAATCAGAACTGACATAAGGAAATCCTTGTTGGAATTCCATTTAAACTCAAGTTTATTTGTGATTTTCAGATTTGAAAGAACATTAGGCTCCTCAAGTAGTTCAAGGAACTCTCATTGTAGAAAATTAAATGCCTTGATACCTCAACTTAAAAAAATAATAATAATAATTCAGTTTTCTACTTTCTAATATTTTATTTTGCATTATGTCTGGAACCCAATGAGATAAATCAATCGTATCAAATCCCATGGAAACCCAAGTAGAATATACTGTACGAGATGTTATTATAAGCCAGCTGCAGAAGCAGACCAAACATCTATTTTGTCAAAATTTGTTGGAGCAGTAGCTTTCAGCAGTTTATTTAATCCAGTAGGATTTATCAAGACATGCTTCAGCAAAAGCTACTTATGAGTAGCACAAGTTGTTCATTCTAGCATTCTTCAGCCAAGCTAGTATTAATATCCATCTGATGATATAATGTGGAGAAGCACTGCTGCCACTGAATAAGATGGTTTCATAAATATCTCAGTGGCAATCATACATATGTATATGCATATACGCCCTTTCAGCTTCTAAACTCATTGTCAGTCTGCTGATTAAAGTAAAAGGGTTAGAAGCATGCAGCCTTTCCTTCCAGCCAGACTGCAGTCTCCCTGAACTAGATAAGAGTTTCTGGGTTTTGCAAAGTATAAGCCAGGTTCTGAACTCTCTTCTCATGGCTAAAATCTAGTATTAACACTACGATAAACCTGGTGTCAATGACTTCAGAGAGAAATAGGTGGTGCAGCTAGTCTGTAAAAACATGTCACTTCCACTAAATATCTCTTCAGCAGAAGCCAACAAACTGTCTCTTGTCTCCCACTTAACTGCTGTGGTGACTGTTATGAGAAACTGTTAGGAAGACAATTCAGAAATGAGATTACATTTGCCTCTTAATGTATTTAAAATGGTAATTGGAAAACTTGAGCTGTAAAGAGTTGAACTAGCTTCTGATTATAAACTATTTGTTCTGTTCTGCTTATTATCCATGATGGCACAATAATTGAGATGATGAGTTCTCCTATGATTAAGAAATCCAAGGAATGTTTTCACCACACAATTGTCAGATTTAATTTAGTGTAGCTCTTAAAAAAAAGGGGGGGGGGCACTTTTTTTCAGCTAGCTGGACAGTAGCTGTTTCAAATATACTTGCACTCTTGTAAATCATTTTCTGCCATTTTTTTTGTTGTTGTTATTGGTGTTAGGAGCATCATGAGCTCATAAATCAGTGGATTTCTCACATTTTTAGGATTATCTCTAGAAAATCTTTATAACCCTAAAGATGACTCCCACAAAAGTATTTACCACACTTCATTTCATCATAAGATGTCTTATGGGATAGTCTGCCTGCACACATTTACATGACATGGCCAACCACTTCAAATGTGCATTAGAGAAATCCTTGATGCATTTGTTCTTACTAGGATCTCAGTGTCTGCTGTCTCCTGCCACCAGAGAATTTTCATGGTCTTTGAGGCAACTTAAAGAGAAGTGAGAGTTTCTTAATGTGGCTGTGTGACAACATGCTGGAGATGTTACAACATTGTCTTGCAGGACTTAAGTTTTGTTCCTAGTTTGATGCCTCTTCTCTCCACAGTCTCATCCAGAGTCTTCTGAAGCTATTAAAGCCTTTGATAATCTGTGGTTTATTTCATCATGTGGGTGTGCATCCTGTAAATTGTGCTTCTTAGTGAATGACTTCATCTAGTGCAGACAGCAAATATCTAATGGTGATGTTAGCTAGCATCAACAGGAACTGGTTCATAACTTTTATCTATTTTTTCCTTTTTTAAAATAAAGAATAGAAAGAAAGTTATCTCAAGCCCTATGGACCTTACAGCTACTAACAGTATATATATTTTTTGCTCTTATACCAAATTATCAGAAAAGGAGGAGCTTAATGCTTAGCTCATGAGAGAGCACTGTTAGTATAAAAAAAAAATAAAAAAATTGGTCTTCAGAGGAATTAATGAAAGACCCTGGGCTGAAAAAGCTTTCTGGAAGTGGAGACTAGACAAAGAAAATTACACAGTTGTTTCCCCATTTGGGGGAAGAGTGAATAAATGAAAGACAGTAAGACAGTTCATAACATACGAAGAAGGGTAGGATAATTGAAGGTAGTTAAAATGAAAAATTTCCCTCCTTAAATATTATGACTTAGATCAATGAAATTCTTATTCCTGATAGACAACATGCAGTCTAAAAAGCTTTTAATTGTCCTTGATGAAATTAAGGGTGATGGTCTTTTGCTAAATTCTGAGTTTCAGCCATGGTTTATGTAAGTTGTTCACATTACTCACCCTATAATGATGTACTTGGCTTCATCGATTGTGATCTGGTTCTCATTTGTCTGGCATTACATTCTAAGATTGCAGTGACTCAGATTTCCTTTTGTTTTACAGCAGAAAGCACTAGCATGTATTGCATTAGACATCTCATATTTAATCACTTCTTTGTGGTCATCTTGTGTAGGGTTCTCAAGCAGGTGTATCCAGACACATAATTCTGCATCTTGAGGATAAATAGGAACTCCTTGTTGTAGTGTCACTATAGTGAATCTTTTGCTATATAAAGACTGACTTATATTTGAAGTTTTCCATGTAAATTGAAAAAAAAATCAGACTGGAATGTTCCTGAGAAATGATTTAATCCTTTATTTTTAATAAAAATTAAGATCCATGTAGTTCTTTTAGAGCTTTTTCTTATAAAAGGCATGGAAGAGAAAGCCATGCTCATACTATACTATGTAGGAAAAAAAAAAAAAAAAGTACATAAACAATTTGTCAGTGCTTTCAGCAAACCTTGCTTAACCTTTATTTAGACAAAGCACTGCTAAAGCTGTTAGGTCTTTTACCCAGAGGAGGAAGGCAGGAGTTAGCTACTGTGGTGCTGCACAGTGTTTTCAGTTATTTATTAGAAACAAACAAAGAAACAAACAAAACCTATACTTTTTAATCAGCTTTAAATCAATTAGTATTTTCATTATAATCAATACAAAAGGCTACCCAAATCTTCATGCTGATAAAGTGAAATGGATTCAGGAATTATAACAGACTATGGGTTATGACTTCTATGTATACTCAGACAGTGTAAACAACCGTGTGAACTTCAGTGTATGCTAACCAAAGCATGTACTCAAATTTATTCAATAACCTATATTTTTACTGTTTTTCCATGCCTGTGGCTTCATTGTTATCGGGTTCACCCAGTATAAATAAAATTAAAAAAAATTTTAAAACAATTATTTAAACTATAAAAATAAATTTATTTAAATTAACTCTGTGAATCATGTATGGTATTATCTCACCTTCGCTTTGTCACCCATGCGCACCATCATAATACATGTCCAGTAGGAATAAGCCTTAAGAAAAAGGATGAACTGCAAACAGGTGCAGAAATTTTGGAAAAACTGCATGATCAGTTTCTCTGCTGGTCCTGGAAATGAGACAGAACTTGAAGAAACCTTGAATTTAATTCCCGGGCTCTATACTCCTATGCATATTCCTTCAGGCCTATGATTCCAAACTGATGAGCAGGGAAGGGAGAATGGAATGAGATATTGAAAGAAAACACATAATTTCTGAAAGAAGATTGCATGTTTTTCTGTCTTGGATGGAGAATATTCCTAGGACTGCAGAAACCCATCTCTTCAACAATCAATAAGACTTAATTAATAGGCTGAGCTCAGAGGCACTGTATAATAAATACAGAAGACTCTGGCTTTGACACTATGAGAAGTAACCCAATGGTAATTACCAAAATTACATTTTGGTAATAAATAGATTTTCTTTGTGCTTGAAAAGACTCAGTCATGTACTAGCTTTAGTTCTATGCATAATTTAACTAGAGTACTTAATTAGTCTGTTATGTTCAGCTCTAAATACAAATAAAATAAATAAAATAAAAATAAATAATAAAATAAATAAAATAATAGAATAGAATAAAATAATATAAAATAATAAATAGAATAAAATAAAATATAAAAAATAAAATAATAAAAGAAAAATATGATACAAGATTACCTTAATACTGCTCCTGATTTAGCAGCAGTTTGAGGCAGAGAGCAAAAATATTTTGATCAGGAACTGCAACAGCTCACCTTCAGTGGATAAGTAAATGTATAAACCTACACGAAATACTTTCCAGGAAGTTTTGAAAAAAGTATGTTTTGAAACAACTCTATCTAGACAGTAACATTTGTTAAGCAAATTTTCATAGCTACACATGGACAGATCATTGACAGCAGGAATTCAAGATAATCTGTAAGATGATCTAATGAACTTTTCATCAAAAAAGACAATTTTAGGCATTTTCACGTTCTCTGATTATAGCAATGGTTTTAATAGAAGTTGTGTATTTCTTCAAATATCGAAGCATATGATCTTCCTGTACTGGCCAAAAAAAGCAAGTAGAAAATTGTAAGTCCTGCTGACCGTGGAGAAGTTTATGTGTATGCCTGCAAGCTGTTGTTGGCATATTCTGTTCTTTTTCTTCTGATACTCTCAGCACCGACCCCTAAAACCAAGTGCACACATACACACATAAACACACACACACACACCAAAAAAATCAACAAAAACACACTCATTTTTCTTTCATTAAATGGTTAGTAACAAAAATAAACATAGTAGACATGATGGCCATTGCTCTGATTCATTTTGGCAGTTCATATAATCCTTTGTAAAATTCAGTTGGTTCCTGGAGTTTGACTGTACATCATTATTGATGTGTTTCCTGGGGTCCTGGCTTGAATTCACTCAATCAACCCCTTAGGCATCTAATCTCCAAGCATTCCAAATCTCTTCTGTGGGGCACACTGATCTAAAACCAGTGTATTTTTTTTTTTTTTTTTTTTTGTCAGATATTGTTTTAGTGACATACCAAAAAGAACTTTACATCCTCACACATGAATTTGTAACATAGTGGATCACAGAATTTCAATGGACACTGCAAAGTGATGGTGATGAAAGCAATCAACTTTCAATTTTTTCAAATATAAAACATAATGGATCTGTAGCCAATGGAAAGTCTTACCCTTCTCTTTCCAAGGTCACTTTAGATGGCTTTGGATTAGGCATCATGATTATTATTTTCCCAAGAGGACAGAGGAAGGTCTGCATTCCTGATTCCATTATGCAATTCACCTTGACATGCTTTTGGCATTTGAAACTGCCCCAAAAATGTAAAATATGATAGTCTTGTTACATAGATGTTTTATCTTCAGAACAGCATTAACAGGAACACTAGAGTTTCAGGAAGAGCAATAAAAGTAAAAACACAGATTACATAATGTAGTTTTAAGAACCTGCAAAGAATTAGTTGGAGCTGTAAATACATTCAGATAGACTGTAGTAATTTTGAATCAGAAGATCACTAAAACTCAAATTTCATATGGGCAAAACTATTTTCCTAACTGAAATGAATAGCCCTACAGGAGCCAGTGAACCAAGAGATAAGTAATTTTGTTATGCAGAACTTTCAGAGAAAAGAACCATTCCCATGCTATTTCTTCTTAAGACAGACGTAAAAGCTGTCCTTCCAATGGTGATTATTTAGAATCACATCTGAACCTGCTTCCTTCTAATGCTGATTGATTTGCAGTAGCAGTGAACAAAAATGGTGAAAATTGAATGGGAAGGACCATCAGTTTTCCCAGACACAACCATGGGATTAGGAAGATTCATCCTATGTGATGCAGCATCTCCACCTTTGTGCAAAGGCCGGTCCCAAAGGCAGTGACACCACATGGTAACACAGTACTATTGTTTTTTTTGTATCTCTATATTCTACTACATGCAAATCAAGGCTGTAAAAAGCTATAACTTACCCTTGATTACATGTACCTTTACATATAGGACAGGATCCGATGTGTTTAAGTGTGTCTAAAATTCACTTAATGTGCAGTCTCCACCCATGGCTAGTTTGGCTCATTTGAGAGGAAGCCATTGTAAAATTCAGATGTGAAGCCTGACTTCAATCTTAAACTATGGAATTTGAAAAAAAGAAACTTAGTAATTAAGGATACTTTATGTTCCATTCCCATAACTTTAAGGAGGTGTCATATTATACAGAATTCTAACCATTAGCAGCTTGCAGACATTTTTTCTAAACTGTATCATTTAAAAAGTTTTCTTTTCCTCTATAACACCAAATAAAAGCATGTAATTTTAATAAACCCTATTACTCTACATCTCTTCCAGCTAGTACCACAAAGAACCATTTTTAAGATTAAGAATGAATAGAAATATTCCTTTATGAATATTATTGAACATATTTTTTTTGTATGAATAAAAATGCAATCTGAGTCCATCAAGATAATTTCAAAAAAATTTTCTCTTTACCGTATTCTGTACCAAGGAGTCAAAGTAATTATTCAATTAAATCCTCATTAAAGTTTATGATATTAAATACACAATCACCAATAAAAAATAATATATATATATATATATAGAATACCCCCAGAACAGAATAACAAAATAATGAAAACTATCAAAATAACCTGCTATCCTCTCTTCATGTTATATTCACTAATATAATCTGACCTACTATTCAGAGGGAAGTAGTGGTGTACTCTGGTGGTCTCTATAATGCATGATCAATTTTTGCATTGTCCCACTCCTTACCCCTATAATTTGGGCTAGGATAATTAACACCAGGCTTCACCATTTCTTCCTGTACAAGGCAGCTAAAGAGATGGACTGTGCACCTTCCACAGCCAAACTTCTCAACCGTCACACTGAGGGGGAGAACAGGCAAGAGTGTATCCTCATGAACAGACATCAGAGGCCATCCCTCAGTCCAACCAATTTCAAAAGTCAGTGGAAAGGCCAAAGCCACACTTACAGCAACCATTCTTGGCTGCAGGTCTCTGAGCATCACCTGCAGCACATTCATACTTGAAATCCCCTCTTTAAACAAGAGCACCTATTGCAAGACAGAGGAGGTATGAGACCAGATTAGTCTAGTCCAGAATGCTGAAAAAGACAGTATGAGCTGTTCTTTGGATGAAGCTTCAGGAACACAGAGAAATCTCAGGAATGGCCTAAGCAGGCAAAAGAAAGAACAAAAGAACAAATGAAAGAAGGAACAAATGAAAGAAAGAAAAAGAAAAAAAAAATGAATGAATAAACAAATGAAAGAAAGAAAAAACAAAAGAAAAGAACAGATGGAAGGAAGGAAGGAGGGAAGGAAGGAAGGAAGGAAGGAAGGAAGGGAGGAAGGGAGGAAGAAAGAGAAAGAGAAAAAGAGAAAGAAAGAAAAAGAGAAAAAAAGAAAAAGAGAAAGAAAGAGAGGAGAGAAAGAGAAAGAGAGGAGAGAAAGAGAGAGAAAAGAAAGAAAGAGAAAGAAAGAAAGAAAAGAAAGAAAGAAAGAGAGAAAAAAGAAAAGAGAAAGAAAGGAAGGAAGGAAGAAAGAAAAGAAGACAACATGTGAAAAACATCTCTCCTGGCGCCTTCTGTCCTCAAAACTAAGCATCGTCCAATGAGAAAACAAAGACAAGTAAAGATGATCTTGGAATGTAACACACCTGTGTCAGAAACAGATTACAGAAGTTGCAATTTTTTCCCAGAGAAACACACATAAGAAGTAGTCTCTCTCTAATATACATTTTGCAGCAGAAATAACAAGACCAACATATTATGACACCTGTAAGTTTTCAATATGAATGCTGGTCTTCTCTTTGACCTCTATTTTTCTCTAGAGGGAAATTCTTAGTGACGAGAAGCAGTGCATTATAGAAATACAACTGAAGAGGTCTGTCTAAAATAGAATGAAATAGAGTGGCACCATAAAGCTGAGCAATCATAGGCATGAATGTTCACAAGGCATTTCAACCACCATTTTAAGTCTAACCACTTCTCTGAGTTCTAAGCCAAGTCTGGTTATGGCTTAGGCTATCAGATTTGTCTTTTTTTACTTTCCGGTTTTTAAAAAAAAACAGAAGTTTTAAGAGAAAACTTTTTTTTTTTTTAATATAATGAGAAACTAATGTAGCTTCAAAAGCAGTTTTGATTAAATTTGTTCACAAAGCTCTTGGAATGATTCTAGCTGGAATCCAGATCTCTAAGTTTTTGGCCCAGAAGAGAGAACCCATGCTTGCTTTTTGTAGCATTTGCTTGTACGGTCTGATCAGAGTTTAGTTTGTAGGATCCAAACACAATTGAGGAACATTTGATTATGATTATTTTATTTGATTTTCTGAAGTATTTGCACAAGATTATTGTTGCTTTGAAGATACCTCACTTCAAGCTGTTCAGCTTTTATTCAACAAAGCCAAACATAATTTCTTTTTATGAAACACTGTAAATATAGAAAGCTGTAAATTAAGTTGCTTTGGAACAGAGAAAGCAATTTTATGAAATGTCAAGTGATATATCTAGCTTTGAAATCACTCTCCAGAGAAAGGAACAGGACAGACTTTCCTTATATTCCTGCCACAACGGGAAGCAAAAAGGCTAATTCAATTTCAGTCCAAAAGAAAGAAAATAACTGTGTTTACATTATAACACATACCAGTGGAAGAGATACTTGGGAAAAGAAGAATGGTGTTCATGACCACACAACGTATGTGTAGCATAAGTATTAGCAGTGCACTCAATTTTTAAAGTTATGAATCAGTTACTGTTATACTACTTATTAGAATGTAAACACCAGAGTATTTCTGGAACTGTCTTAATAAAACTAAGTGATTAAATAATTATTCAAGAAAGCACATATATTACAGCAGTGTTATGAATGGGTCTGTTAAAGATGCAAACTATTCTTACTTTTAATATACCTTTCATACACTGAATCATCTAGCCAGTGCACTCTAGATATACATAAAAAGTATTCTTCTGTATGAGCTGGTACCTATTAAAGCCTTAAAATGAGCAAAGATTTTGGAGCAGAGTTCTCCAAACTGTGTTGCTGAGCAGAATTTGCAGAATTCCCCAGACAACGATGATAGATTACCTGATTTGAAGCACTTCTACACAAGCGGTTCCAGCTGATCCATGTTAATTCACTGCTGTGTGCTGCAGAGGTCACCTGTGCTTGGACCTGCTCTTCAGATCCAGTGTATGGGAGCAGAGCCAAGGAAAGCCAGCCTGCTTGGAGGAGGGAGCTGAGATGCTGTATAGAATCAAGGGTACAATAGCCTGGGCAAGGAAGCTGAGTGGATGGCAATGCACACAGAGAAGACAGGACCTTTGCAGTGGGGTTTGCAGGAAAAAGGTGGTGAGAAAGGCAGGGAGATGTTAGACTTCCAGTTCACACACAAAACCTGCATAAAACAGAAATGAGTAGATTTTTAAAAAGCCATCTGGTAAGGAAAAGATACAAGGCCAGTTTGGAAATATATGTAAAATGTTACATGTCCAAAACAAGTTGTAAAACAGTCACAGTGTGCTGGTCAAGTGGGTGAATTGCTGAAAGATAACAGCCTTAGAAAACCTGTACCTTATTCCCACAAAACTTCCAAATGAAGTTTTATTCTTCTAGGCTTGTCATTACAGGTTAGGTCAGTGGCAGGTACCTGCACAATAAGTTAAATTACCCTGAAAATTTAGTAAGAAATTGTGCCCAGAAGTTGAAAGAGATTTCTGAGAATGCAGATACATAGACCATAATGAATATGATTCTGCTGTCTACTACACAGAGAAGTTCCTGTGGGGTTATATTACTTTCATCCCTGGTATTATTCATTGTGCTTTGGATCCTTCTTAACATGATTTTTTTTTTTTTGAGGGGAGTGGAGGGTTAGGCATGGGCAATATAAAACAGATAGTGTTCAATTTAAACAGCTATACAGTAAGAGTCAGTGATTTATACAGTAAGATTTATACTGTAAGAGTCAGTGATATACAGTAAGAGTCAGCTATACAGTAAGAGTCAGAGCAAGAGCATTATACCAAGGCAACCTTGGAAGTTATCTCCTAATCCCTGTATGAGCCTTGATGATCAGTCCTTTGACAGTCAAGCATGAAACCTATAACTGTTTACTATTACAGCCACATAGTATAGTTTTTCTATTCAAATGAAATAACTCATTAAGACATTACAGATAAACATCCCACTAGCACAAGCCGAATTTAATCTCCTTCCACCCAATCTTAATAGAAAAAAAGACATACTATGAAAGATGACAATGTTAGACAGCTAGATTTTGATACCTAAACTTCTGATTACAACTCCTTTTTCTACCACCCCTCCCTTTCATTTAATGATGATTATCTACAGAAGTTTTAATTTTATTGAAACTCTTGAAATCCAAATAGTTTCTCTCCTGAGTAACTTTTCTGTTCATTTGTTGCTAAATTTCTGCCAAAGAGCATTGGCTTTTCTTTGGTTGAGATTATCAGGAACTTTTAGCCAGATAATCAGCTGCAAGGAGACCTCTAAAGTCCTGAGCAATTTCTCTTCTACAAGCCATTTCCAATTATGCATAAAAAATTTCTGGGATTGTTCCAAACTCCCTCTCATTCCCCCTGGGATGTTTCTCTGCACCAGGTCCTGAAGAACAACAAAGGGATGAGTTTTTGGTTTTGGAATCAACAAGAATAAACAGTTTAGTTTCTTAATTATTGGGCTAGACTCTATCCAAAATGGACTAAGTTTGGAATTCTTTTCCTGGCTACTTTTTCTAATCAAGAGCCAAGTGTTTGCTGCTCCCTGTATGGGTGCATAATTCTTTTCATTTCTTTTGGGCTTGTAGTGTCTTTACTTCCAGCTCAAAACTGCCTTATAGTCAGGAATACTATGCTTAAAGCACAGATATAACACTGTGACAACCACGTAGAGAGGACTCAATTTTCTGTGCCTTCTGTTAGGGCACAGGAAAGCAGAAGTGCAAAAATAAGCTCTGAGAAATAATGGATAATAGAGCACTAGCAAAGACCACAAATGTTACATTTTTATTCTAACATTTATAGTCTTCACCAAGACTTTAAGTGTTTAATTTGCAGCCTCCTCACTCCACACCAATCAAGCTCAATTTATTCAAGTGCAAATCCCACAGCAACTTTTAACATTGCAAAAAAGTAATTTCCCATACAGAAGTTGCAAGTGACTAGGATCAATTTGGAAATTTAAATACAATCTAGTTCATAAAAATCCTTTCTTCACCAATTCAAACCCTTTTTGCTATTCCTCTGTCAAAAGTCACTTAATTATTTGTTACTACAATGGCATTGCCCGCTCATCAAAACTGCATACAAGTCTTCTGTACTCTCAAACCAATGATTTTTTTCCAGTCTTTAAGCTATTTCCTAGGCTTTTCTAATCGTCAGTTCTGTAATGGGAGCTGGAGAAGCACAGTTACAAATTACTTTACCTTAAACTTGCCTTGTGTTCCTGTGTTAAGGTGTGAACTCTAAATTGGGAACACACATTTGGATAGCTTCAGGATTCTTCCAGTTCCCACCTAACTTCCCTTCTCTATTTCATACAAGCAATTGAAATTTTCTAAGTATTTGAGAATGTCTTCCATGCCAAAAACTTGGATTAGATTCACAGCTCATCTGTGAATCCAAAGAGCATTCCATAGAATTAAAGTTAGAACCATAGAATATCCCAGGTTGGAAGGGACCCACAAGGATCATCGAGTCCAACTGTTGGCACCAAACAGGTCTACCCAAAAATTCAGACCATATGACTAAGAGCATAGTCCAAAGGCTTCTTAAACTCTGACAGGCTTGTTGCTGTGACTGTGCCCCTGGGGAGCTTGTTCCAGTGCGTGACCACCCTGTCAGTGAAGAACCTCTCCCTGTAATCCAGCCTGAACCTCCCCTGTCACTGCTTGACACCATTCTCACGGGTCCTATCACTGGTCACTAAAGAGAATAGATTAGCACTTGCCCCTCTGCTCCCCCTAGTGAGGAAGCTGTAGACTGTGATGAGGTCTCCCCTCAGCCTCCTCTTTTCCACGCTGAACAGGCCAAGTGACCTCAGCCACTCCTCATACATCTTCTGCTCTAGGCCCTTCACCATCTTAGTAGCACTTCTCTGGACACTCTCCAACAGTTTCACACCTTTTTTGTACTGTGATGCCCCAACCTGCGGACAGTACTCAAGGTAAGGCTGCACCAGCACAGAGTAGAGCATGAGAGTTGTCCATGGTGAGTTTTTAATCAATCTTTACGTGCTACTTATAGCCAGAAACTGTATATTTTGTTTCTGTTTTCTGTTTTTTCTCCTGATGTTTTATACTATCAGTTTTATATTTTAAGTGTCTGCTACAGGAGAAAGCTATTAAGTATCTTGAACTAGCTGGATATTAGGGATCAGGGTCATCATATGTCCTCCAGATTCTGCTATAATTTTAAAATTATTAGTGCAAAGGATGTCTAATCAGCTTGTTGTTTAGTTTTTTTTATCTTTAGGTAATACACCAAAAAAATCCTATATGGTAACTTTCTGACAATAACACTGTAAACCAATGTTAACATACTGGATCCAGTGTTAACATGCTGGATTAAATTTCCCAGATTTTCTCTTACTTTGGAGAATATACTAGCAGATATTGAGAACTGTAGTTACAGTTGCTGTTACTTGCTTTTTCGGCTCCTGACTCCAAGGCGACCTCTAGATCTCTGATTCACAGCTGTTTCACTGCTCTTGTTCTCTTGCAATTAACCTTGCAGAACAAGGTATAGTGAACCCAATATCCTTGGTTTGGTTTCTCAGGGACTGATTCTTGGTCACCCTCGGTGTTCTTAACCATACACAACTCAGGAGTATAACTCTCCTCTGTAGTGCAAAGATGTTCATTTCAAATGCCAGTGAATTCACTGCCACAATCCAATGCCAATTTTATACGTTTGCACTTCTATTTCATTTACTTTGGTTCAAAAAGCCCTCTCACATTGAATTGGCCTTTTACAAAGTAGTCCCACTGACCTTGGAGGATCATTTTCCCATAGTTAGCAGTATTCTGTATGTGTAATGGCTGCAGAATTCACCCCTGACATGATCACCACGTCCTTTTCCCCCATGGGTTTTCTTTTACTCCTCACACGCTCTGTAAACTACTGAGCTGTCAGTCTGTGCAGAACAAAAGAGTCAGTACTGAACAGAAGTATTTCACATGTACTTGAAGCTTCAAAAGGCTACAACATGATGAAACAATATTAAAATGATCAGACAAATGATAAGATTTATGAACATCATTGATTAATTCAGAACTAGACAGGAAAGGACAAACAGGAACTGCATGAAAGCAACCGCTAGATCAATCCAAAACTAAAAACCCTAGGTAGGTAGTTTCACATCACTGTTTTTATTTGGATTAATCAAATCTGAAAAAATATCAGCAAACAATAGAAAGACAGGAAGAAATTTAGATAATTTAAAATTAGTATTATCATTGATTTATCTTCTAGAAATCTAGAATTCTAGAAATTAGATTGTTAGATCTGAGCAAAGGAAAGAAAAATCTTGTTCCAAGACTTCATCAGGGTACTGTTTTTGAAAAGATCTTTGAGTTGCATGCATCAAGCACTTTAAGCACTTGATTTAGGTAGGCTAGAGCCAGTGAGAGTGTTCTCTGTCAAAGAAAGGCATTTTGACCATTAACATTTCCCAAGTCCTAAGAGATTTACAAGTTAAGATTTTTCCTAGAAAATAAAATGCTTTTACAAAAGCATCCTGTGTTTACAAACTCAGTTTTCTATGAACTATGAATACGACCAAAACCACTTGATCACTTCTGGTTGGACACATGGTGACATGTAATGAATTTCTTTCTAAAGTCTTCTAATGTTTCGCATTGCTATCCTGATCATCTGGAATTTGTAGATATTATTAACAAATAAATCTAGGCAAGGCTTAAAATATGTTCCTTAAAAGATGTAGAAATATTAACAGGACAATATCGAATTCTCAATGACAAAGAGAAGACTGTTTCTGGGCATTGCTCTGCAAGGGGAAAAATTTCAAATACTCTCTGAAGCAACTACAAGGATCATACTTAGGAAAACTATGCACTCACTGTATTTAATGTATGAAGTCATCATTTATTCAGAAACAGAAGCAAAGTAATCCCATGTCAGAAAGTTTAATCTCTTCTCTAATTTTCTCTTCACTGAAGCACTAACAAGGTGTTTTATTGTGTTTAATAGCTGTATTACAGGTGTATCCAGCACGACAACTTCAACTTAAGTTTTAGTGTGCTTGGTGCTGCACAAACTTCAACAAAAATACAGTTCCCTTCACAGTCCTACAGTTTCATAATTTGGATAAGATCCTAAGAATACAATTCCCATTTAATTCAATGGTAAGCACATAACTAAAACCCTGTGCAAGGCATTGAACATTTAGCACAGTATTCACTAAGTAGATCCAGATGATGGGCCAAATCCAGCTCTGATGTAGGTGGGCAAAATGCCATTGAAATCATTTGAGTTGCGACACTAGAGTTGAATTTGACCTTATATTTTTTGAACATGATGCCAAATGACTGCAGAAACAATGTAGTTTTTACTCAAGTGCAAATGAATGCGGTGGTTTCATCCTAGCCCCTGGAGGACATGTATTCAGAGCACAAAAGCATCACACAGTTTGGCACAGCTTGTAACTGCTTTTCCGCAAAGATCCAGGACTCGAGCATTCAGGGCGTTGCAGGTCATGAGCAAAGGAGGCGAAGCAGAATAGCTGCATCGACATGGCTGCACACTGTTTGCCTCTTGCTAACCTCTTGCCAGCACTCGTTTCCTCATTTTCATCATTCACTTTAATGTTTCAAGAACAACAACAGCAATTTGAATTATTCTGAAGTCTCAGTGGATGCACATTGTTCCTCCCCAGGGCCTACTGAAAGGCAACACTATAACTTTGTATTTATGCTGATAGAACTACAAGCTGAATTTGTCTTAGTGTGACTATTAACACTTGGCCTGTGTAATGTCTTACCTTCAAAGATGTCAAGGGTCTTTCTGAAGGCAAAATTATAGAAGACTGTGATAAATGGGAACAGTATTTTTAACACATGTACTTGTTAGCCGTTCATATTTTCATATTTAGACTTTGGCTTCCAGAATTACTAAGCATAAGGAAATGTTTTTTTTAGCTTCCTTGTGAACTGTATTCATCATATGCCTCTAGGGGCCTAAATCAGGATATAAATCCAAGCCTTTAAAGTTGGCCTTCAAGTCAGTAGGAACATCTTTAATTAGCACAAATAATCATAAGACAGATAACAACCAAAAACAAACAGAAAAAAAAAATACAAAAAAAAAAAAAATATATATATAGCCTGCAAAAACATTGCTTGGCTCATGAGATCCAGCAACTAAATACCGTGAATATAGTAAAGAAGGGCTCAAAATTCTGCCTTAAACTTGTGCCTTCCCACTGCTTTATGTAAGAGTGCTTAGTAAATTTAGCACCAATGTTCCCAGTTGCTGCTTTTCTTATTCACCTTTTCTATTTTGAAGGTAATTAGAAAGCTGAAAGCTTTCCATGGAAAAGAAAATAATGGTGCGTGCGCGCACACACACACGCACACACACACACAAACAATCATGTCTTGGGGGAAATTTCCTCATTTAAATACAGCGGAGAGATTGGTGTCTAATAAGTTCAATATTCAATAAATAGAAGAAGAAGAGGCAAGCTTTCTGCTTTTGCTGGTATTTCATAAGAACAACTTTTGTTTTGCTATTTGTTCATCTCATTTGTACTCTTCAAACACTATTGTCACCAAAGAGACTTCCCTGAAAAAAATCACAAGGATAACACCCCAGGGCCACAGAATAGCTGAACAAATAATCTGCAGTATTGCTTGTTCTCTTCTCACATAGGAAACGTGAAAGATAATTTCTCCCTCACAGCCTTCTCCTCCACTCTCTTAGCAGTTTTTATCACCAGCTTGATTCTTCCTTCCAGCATTTTCTAATCTGTCCAAATGAGATGTTACAGCAGTGTATAGATCTCATACTACTTCAACCTGCAAAATCAATCTACACAGTAAGCTAAAAAACTGAAGTAAACCCAAAGCAGGTGTCAATGTGAAGTGAACATATGCAGCTCTTCGGTCATCTAGCTAGACTGTTAGGGTTTAATAATGAAAAACACAAGTGGAAGCTGAGCGTTTGTCAGGAACTTTCCCATAAGCAAAAAGTGAAATTAAAAGTCTAACATCATTAACCCAGTTTTGATCACCTTGACTTACTGCTTTTCAGACTTGACTTAGGAATTTTGATTTTAATACAGAATACAGGCCATTCAGTATTTTCCAAGATATTGTAGAAAAGAAAGATTCAAATCTCAGAATTCAGAGTTAGATACTTTTCAAATAATCTACCCAACCAAATGCACATGTTTTTACATATTTTACATAGTTTGTCTGGTTACAATGACATTAGAATTAGATTATTCACAAGAACATTTAAACTCCTGTTGAATAAATATTTTAGATTTATCTTAAGATAGGTGGAAGATATATTCTTTCTTGCCCATTTCACTCCAAGTACCAGAAAAATGATACAGAAAACATCATTGAAAACAAGCAAAATATTTCTTCATGAGCCAAAACCCAGACTTTTAAAATAATAAGATGTGCAGCGTAGTTCTTTTAAAAATGTACTTGATTATTTTTTCTCCTCTAACTCATTCTTTTTCTTACAGCTGGGATGTCTGGAAAACTCTAGTAAACTGGTTTCCAATTCCAGTAAGCTGCCCTAGGAAAGCAGCTTTCAGTTCCAGGAGAAAATTTTTACTTAGTGGCTAAAAGACTTCCAAGTTCATGATCCACAACAGGCCAACAGCACTTAAAAGTCAACAACATCATAAATTAGCTAAGTAAAACTAAAGTACTTAAGTATCTGAGGTTGATTTGGTGGATATCAAATCAGAATTTAACTCAGATCTCCAACCCCTATTTAATTTTCTTATAGAAATTATGTCTCAAAAACAATTTGTACCAGAATAATACCACATCCCACAAAAACCACCACTGAAACCTTGAACAGGCTTTTGTATTAAAAAGGCCAAACTTTTTTTTTCTTTTTTTTTTTTTTTTTCCCTTGACCATTTCTTTTCTGAATCAGACTTTAAATAGAGAGTTTTCTGGGAGGAATTAAGAAACACACACAAACTGACCCCATTTTAGATGGACTTTGGACTCATTTTATAAGGAAGTTAGAGCTAAGTCTAGCCAGATTTTAGGTGGATGACTTCCAGATTTTAGGTGGATGACTTCCAACCCAGGATTCTGCAGAGCGTAAGGCTGGTCACATTCTTTCCTCCAGCCATTTAAATTGATGTCCTAATATGGTGATAGGTGGCGCTGTGTTGTGAACAGTCTTTTCACATAAATAAATAAATGCAACCCTTCATCACTAAATGCCACTGCACTTTTTGACAAAAGAATGCTGTTAACCCATTCCTTGGAAAAGCCAAGGCATGAGCTACTTTAGTCCCAAGCCTTTTCAACCAGCTGGCTCTGTAAGATCTGTTTAGATTTGTATGAAGAATTATGACAAAAATTAAGATCACTTTGCCTTATGCTATAGGTATTCCAGACTCATGCTGCCTTACTCCCTAATCTGCTGATGTCTGTAGGAGTATATGGATGATCTTTTCTTTGCACTGCACCTTTCATACCACCTGTTCCCTTCTTTCCTTTTGGTATCACTGCTGTACAAGAATCCATGAACAAGGATTCACTGAGATGGGACACTTGTTTATTTAGGGGACTGAAAACCTGAAACTTGGATTGCAGTAACAATTCTACCATTTATATTCTGTGAGAGCTTTAATCTGTGTGCCTCAGTTTCACCTAGAAGAAAATTGAGTTTATGGCAATATTTACCCATGTTTACGAAACATCAGTCATAACTGAACTGTGGGGTCCAAGTGTATCTTGCTATCCCTCCCCCTTTCCACAGATAAATAAAGTCCATATAAGTAAGCAGATTTCCTCTCCAAGAAATATAAAGCAGCAATAGAGAGGAGGGAAAAAAAATCACTTCCTTATCAAGTGATCTTCTAGGATTTCATTTGTCTTGATTTTGCAGTAGTTTAATGTAGTATCACATTCAGATAACACTTCTGTTTGTTGTCACTTATAATTTCTGTGCCTTCCTGAGAAGACTCTTGAGGATACCAATCCTCAAACTCAACTTCTTACCATAGTCCAAGATTTCTAAAGAGCAAAGCTGTGAACCCCTAATAGAAGAGGAGACATTTTATTTTATTTTATTTTGTTTTATTTTATTTGCCATCCATTCTTACTGCCAATCTGATGACATTCTGAAAATATTTGGCATTAGACAAGCAATGCAGTTGGTCTAATTAAGAATGATTTTCTTAAGTACCACATACGGAGGAACATCCTCCAATAACAGACAGCCTGTTTTCATGAGAGACAAAGTCTTAGAACTCTGTAGTCACTACCAATGTATTTTCCAAATCATTTCAGGTTCAGTTTATTATAATAGGTTAATGTCAGGATATAATAGGATAATAGTTGATGCTGCATTCTCAAGTTTAGACCATCTTTATAAAAAGTGTAACACATTAAAATAGAAAGGTATCAGATTTATCACAACCACCTTTCATGGAAATGTGTTCTCTGTAGTAATGGGAGGGATAAATACTTCAAAATCTTTTTTTTTGTTTTGTTTTGCTCTTTTCCTACCCTCTTCTATCTTTCCAGTTTGGCTGTTTTCTTATGCATCCATCCTGTGGGAGGACATTTACCATTCCTCTTCCCTGGTCTCCAATTTGTCCATCTTGCATGAAGCACAGCAAGAAGGGACAAGGTAACAAAGGGCAGAGCTCAGTGAGATTAAGGCCGCAGGAAGAATCACGGGCACCAAGCCATGCTTCCCTCCACAAGCCCTGCAGGATGCTCAGCTTTGCCTCCCTCTCCCAGGGGCAGGTTATGGCCAGGAGGAGGGGCAGCCCCCAAGTGATGCACTTTCACACTCCGGTCAATTTACAGACATCAAATGGCTCCACAGGGTTGTTGTGCTTCTACTACCACATTTGTTGTCATCTTAGGCTCTGGAGAAAACTTTTGAGTAACGCCGAGTTTATTTAGCTGCAGAAAGTTTGGTGAACTCCAGCTCATTCCATGGCCTGTTAACAGCAGGAAAAGTCCAGCCTACAGCTACAGAGGATTCACTGCTTGATGACATTAATAAGATGCAGATTCAAGAGGTAGAGACAGCTGTGATCTTCTGTATCCTCTGTCCTGCAGGGTGAGTATGCTAAAGATTTTCATCCCGTTTACAAAGTTCCCTCTCCCCACTCAAGTGCCAAGGGTGAGGGCAAAACAAGAGAAGCCGAAAGAAAATGGCACCCTAATTTTGCTTTAGCAGGAATTAGTAAACCACCACTAAGCAGACAAAGCTTAGTGAGCCTGCTGTAAAGGTACTCCAACACCACCAACTTTTTAAACAGATATAGTCATTAAAACAGAGAAACAGCAACTTTCTACAGAGGGCAAACCCAGAAGATAGATAAAGATAAACATGAGCATAAGGAGTGTGAAACTGGGGTTCTTTGATAAAGTCAAGATTTTGGAAATAAAATAAAAAACATAAAAAGACGGGGATGACAATTTCTGAATATACTTCAGAGATGACATTCCTGTGTCTACATTTTGTATTACATTAAAAATGCATTTCAAATGAACAGACACGTATTAACACAATTTTTAATGAAATGTCTTTGTATTTTTACATATCAGCATCATCGCTGAAAAGTATAATAAATGTATCTGAGGCAAAAATAAAACACTATGGCTCTTCAGCTTTTCTTAGCTTTATCTTTTCAAAAACTTCTTCCCTTTCTCATGTTATCAACTACATTAATGGCAATAGTTTGCTTAGTGTTACATATAATTTACATAAGTGTTATATATGAAGAAACTGCATGTCACAAACTATTCAGACTAAACAATTTACATTCTCTTCTCAGAAAACAGAGGTTCCAGTTCTAAAAGCCATGGTTCTTGGGTTGTTCATCTAAACAGAGGTTAGCAGGATTAAGTCCTAATCTGTGCACCTGACACCAAATCTTCCAGAAAAATCCACTCAGACAACAGTGTCTATCCTAAAGTTTAGCAGTGAGACAAAAGCCATATCAGAGAAAACACAAGAGACATTTTGAACTGTATTTATTATTGTGATGTAATATATACCTTTTATCTCATGTAATGTAATATATATTTAATTATATCTAATTTGAACAGGTGAAACAGTAAGAAATAGTTCCGTTAATAGTTTAATTTCAGGTGACATTGCTATAGTTAAAGGGAATATCAGCAGAAAGACCAGGAGATAAAATGAACATGTCATAAGTGACTGAAAGATAATAGTTATTGCTTTAGATCAGTTGCTTCCAGCAAAATATTTCTTTGGTTATTGATAGGTGTAAAACTAGTATCACTGAAACTTTCTAGTAAGATGTTGCCTTACTATCATTGTAAACACAATTAGTGATCCAGTTTCAAATAACTTTCATGGAATACAAAGATTTTACTGTATAAAATAAGTTCAGAAGGAACAACATAATTTAAACCAGCACACATTGTGTGATTTTTGTCTCCCTTCAGCATGTGTATTTCCAAAATGGGCATGAGCTACCAGGAATTTCAGTAGTTGTGTAATTCAAAGTTGTATCCATGTCTCTCTTTGACTTTAATCATCTGAGCAGTGAGCCATTAACATTTGTTGGGTGTCTGCATCATGCCATAGAGTTGGCATCTCATTTAGGTGTTGCATCGTTAACTTTGGTAAAGAGCATTGCTTTCAGAATGAAAGCAAAACCATAAATAAGGATTTGAATGTGAAGAAAGTTCAAATGTTGCGGATGGTTCTTGTCAAAAGACTGATATCTGGATATAGCTTTATTGGAAAGCTAAATATTTATAAAATAATTTGGGTTTGTATTTAAAGATCATCTCATTAAACAAATAAGTGACATTAAGTTAGTCACAAATGTTCCTAAAATATTGTTGTTGCCATTTACATTTAGCCAATAGAAAGTTGAGTCATACTTCTCACATCTGACTGTTATTTTTTATTTTTAAAGCAATATAAGGTTTTGAGCTGTATCAGGCTACTAATATTTAAACAGGAATTGAGAATTGGCTTTGAGTCATATTTGGCATGATGTTGTACTTCTCCTCCCAGTGGTAAAAATTATTGCTGAGTTCCCTATGAACTTTCACAGCAATGGTCTTTGGACAGAACTGGACAAATTTTACCCAGATTTGCATTCTGTGGAATCCAAGCAAAGCCAATAGGGATGCAAAATACAGCCCAGCAGCTATCTGCCAAAAGGTGACATGCTGTGATGTGTCTGTTTGCCATCAGGATACTGCTGTGGTAAAAACTAATATTACAGTTATCGCAAACACCTTTTCAAAGCCACTACTCTTACTTTGAACGTTTAAGGCAATGTTTACTTCAGAGAAACACTAGTATGAATGTATGAAGAGTTAATTTGATCCCTGCAAATTAGCACTTTTGTAGTACAACATTTGTAAAGGAACAGATAACTTAGTGGCTTCAGAGGAAGGATTTTAATGAGATGGAGGGGAGCAGGGGGGGAAGGGTATTTTTCTTTTTTAAAGATGGTACCAGTTGTATCTAATCATTGTAGTACCCTGTATCCTTTTGTTGGTGTTGACAATTGTTTTTTCAGCTGTATTTAATACCTTCTTTATTTTTGCTATAGAGAGAGTAATTACATAGTCCTGTACTAAAGTGTTTGTCTATTAGTTAAATGTTGTGAATGTGGCCAACAAGCTATTACAAATTTTTAGCCTGATACAGCAACGTTTTATAAATTCTGAAGAGCATGGCTCTGGCAGGATGATACACACCAATTTCACTTTGTAGAGTTATTTTTCCTTCATAACACTATATGAAGGAAACCTGGCATATGTTCCTCTTGAGTTTGCAATGCTCACATCTAGCATCTTCAACAGGGTTTATTTTGATCTAAACTGACTTCAGTATGGAGGCCATTTTTGTTAGCATAGAACAGAATCAATAAAATCTGAATTATAATTGATTCTTCTTTTCCATTCTTGGCATAGCTCTGCTCCATAAATATATATATAACATATATATATATATATACATGTGCCCAAATCTTTTTCTGTAGCACATGCCAGACAGTAATACATGGATTCCGGCTCCTGCTTCAATGGTAGTCTGCAGGAAAATTCCCATGGGTACAAAACCACATTGCATGGTATCCACTTGACACTATATAACAATATCCAAGCGTGCTTAATACTCTACATAATATATTTCAACATCTGAGCCACAATTTTTTTAGACATTTGATTCTCTAAGTCTTCCTATGTTATTGTAAGGACACTTCAGCCATATCATCCCCCGCCCTAAAGTAAGCTGGAATAATGCTTCGTAAGAACTCAGAACTCATTACAGAGCAGAATGGAAGATTGCCATCAATTCCAGCAACCTACGGAGTTCCTCCTACTAGTGACATGCAGAAAGATGCTAAGATTTTCTGTCTGATACAAACTTAATAGCCTTAAAATATTTCTAAAGGTGAATTGGAGTGCTACTGTAATTTATCTATTTTATACACATTAAAATTCAAGTGGGACAGCAAAACGCCTGCCTCAGCTTTGTCTCCTTCTTTTAAGGATTTCAGTCCTTCCCCAATTAAAGGAAATTGCAAAACTCCTGCCCATTTCACTGGGAGAAGAATCAGATCTTTTCACATCTTTACCAGGGACAACACCCCTTTATGCATGTTTTCACATGAAAATCATCCATATCACCCAAAGTTACTTTTGCAATGGGAATTCATATCAAAAATGAGGCCCATAACACAGAATCCAAAGCAGCCAGTCACTATCATTTTCTCAACCTCTAACGTCTGGTCATCTTGTTCAGTCCCAACAGGCTTCCATTTCATAAGCTTCAGAATGTAGGAAAGATCCAACAGTCAACAAGATTTAGCTGGGGGGGAAAAAGCAACAACAACTATGTGAGTGAAGCAGGGTGTCTCACTTCCTTCATTAACAAACCTTAAACATATGTATTCTTATGTGAGTGTGATTCTCAATAACACTGTAGAGCATCGTAGTAACCAAGCTGCTCTCACCATAGATGCTTATCATCGTTGTCCTTATTAGTGTGCTAGCCCTTCATCCCTGTAAAAATAATCTAATTCTGCACTTAGGAACACCTTACAAAATACTGAAGTCTTGGTGTGCAACCATTTCTAACACTTCCATAATTAGCTTTCACTCTTAGAGGGGCCTGGGGAAGGAGCAGGAGGAGAGAAAAAGCTTTGTGTTAAATATTGTAAGACTTCCGCCTTTTTATATGTAACATCATAAAGAGAGAACTTCTGCATAAGGTTGTTCTTATGGTTTTCATTATCGCATATAGTTAATCGAAAACACTTCAACCCCAGGCAACCATCACACTGCAAAGAGAATATTAAGAGGGTATAAAAGCGTCCTACTCACTTGGAAACTAATTAACTTTGTTAAAAATGAAACAGTTTTTTAAAAAGTACTGTAGCGTCAGTAAGGACTTGTTGATACCTCAGATTTACTATGTGTGCACACAAATGAAAGCCAATTTTGCTTTAGTTGAAGGTAATGGCAGTGGTTTCTTTGACTCCATTGCAGACAGATCAGGCATTTTGTACTACACCTACATCTTTAAAGAAATAGGATAGCCTTTTATGTATTTATGTTTTCAATATACTCTATGGATCTCGAACCTCAAAAATCCCACTTTAAGGATATCTCAGTTTCAGACCTATATATTTGCTCATTTTTGTCATTGTAGCTGTTTTGTTGATTTTTTTTTGTTTTGTCATGTTTTGTTGTTGTTGTTATTTGTTTGTTTTTATAAGTAGCATTTAGGTTCCTGATGCTGGCTAAATAGCAATATAGATACTCAGTTCCAGAATAATAGCCCTGAAAATCCTTCAACAGCTTCCTGCACTTTGTAGGTGCTTCTACTATTGTAAATAGCTATTTTCATCTTCAGCACAGACTAAGTGGATTTTCTTAAAAAAAAAAAAAAAAAAAAGTTACACTGCTCCCTGCTTAGCAGTTTTCCATAGCAAGATATACATCCAAAGTTCTGGAACCAAGATCCTTCCATTGAACTGCAAGCTTTCATTCTCTGATCACCTTACTGAACACCAGTTGAAAGAGGATCTTGCAATATAATGCATTTAGAAGATGCTTGGAAGAACAATCCTCCCTTTTACACCAAGAGATCATAGCACACATGCAGATCATGAAAGAATAATTTTCTGCCTCAGAACATTTGAGTTCACATCCCCAAGAATGCCTACACCCTCTAGGTTCTAGCTACCCTGATGACTGTCCAGTACTTGATGCTTTCAGACCCACTTGATGAAGTTGTTCCACTAAACAACAACAAAAAATAATAATCAAAACATATTGAAATGTAAGAAAACAGCAAGGAGGATCAAGGCTCTAATGTTTTACAGATCTCATTTTGCAGCAGGGAGTACAAAACCCCGCTCTCCCAAGCAGACTCAAGAAGTGGGTTAATGCATCCTATCTTTTCTGCAGAAAACCAGCCCCTCAGCACAAGCCCACAATCCCACCTCTCATGAGATGGCCATAGCTGAGTGTCCAACCCACCTTGCAGCCCATGAGGTTTCCAAACTGAGATCCCTCCCTGCAATCCTGAGACACTTAAGAACATAACAAAACCCACCTCTGTTCACTGCATTTCACCCAGAATAGCTGAAGTGACTAATCTACTGGTTTGAATTCCATTTTGAGTTTTTTCTCTGTATGGAATTGGTATTAATTCTGGGTCATTTTCCATTCACCAGTTTCATAAGAGTGCAGCTTCCTGAAAGTGTGCTTAGCCTCTGCCAATTTCAGTCCTGAACTGGCACTGAAGTCCTCCTGGCTAAACCCTGTAGCTATATGGGAAATCAATGAAATTCTCAGCAAGTACCTTAATATGCTATGGGAGTCTATGAAGAAATTTGAAATTCTCTCTGACATGGGTCAAAATTAGACTAAGCAAAGTAAATAAATATTTCTGTGAGAAATCAAATACTACATTAGTGTATTTTTAGATATAACATCACAATGATTTAAACAATGATCTCAAAAGTTTAGGACAGAAAGGGTAATAAGTCCTTAAAATTGCTACTGATGTCTATGGAGTTCTGGGATATTTTAAGAGTTATTCTGTTGCACTGATTAATAATAAATAGAGAACATTAGAGTGGTTTTATTTACTCAGCTTTCTCTCACATGAAACTAATCCACACATGCATTATTGATAAATACTGTGCACCTCTCCAGTTCACAGTATCTAAATTATGCAGAATTAGGAACAGCTGACAAACCAATACACGTAACTGTTTATCCTAGCAGATATCACTATATTTGCTGCCAACATACTTGATGAACTGCAATTTTGAGTAAATCCTATGGAGGTGGACTTTTTCCCACGGATGCTACAATATTTGGCATTCAGGTTAAAACCATTCTCATTACTGTCACTCAGATAAGATATAACAGAATTAACTTAAATATATACAGAAGCATAATTGAAAACAATAATACAATTTAATATTTTTGGTCAGGCTAATAAAAATCAAAAGTTCTGCAGTATTTTAGAGTATATTAACCTGCAGGTGTTTCAACACTTCATTTCACTATAGTTGTTTCATCACAATAAGTTATATCCTTCTACCAATGTTCACCTCTGACTTGTTTTTCTAATGCAGTTTATTTTCAGCTAGGAACTAAACACAATATTGTCAAGCAACATCTCTCAACAGTCATGAAATATTTAGCACAATATTCACCTGAGAGCATCATCTAGCACAGATTTTTCAAAGCAATAATCTTAGGTTACATTTGCATTGAGTTTCCAAGAGGAAGTATGAGTTTTCTAATGCAGATACACAAGGCCAAATTCACCTCATCAGCTCACTTAATTCATGTCTGGAATAAATTTGGGCTATTCTCCGTTCAACTGTGTTCAATTAGACTTTGAATCTTCAGTTTTATTTAGATGGAAGTAATTACCTGAGAAAAGCCCTACAGAATATTCAACAGAAATATATTAGGGATGTTTCGCTTAAAATGTGGCAGAACCTACACTAAATGTTCTGCCCAAATTATAATTGGAAAACTTTAGTGAAAAATTCATAGGGCCAACTATGTACATTGTGGGGTTTGGGGCTTTTTTGATCACTGGGGCAATACAAATATGAGACGAAAGCTGAAAACCCTAAAAGCAAACCATTCTTCAAATACTGAAATCTAAATCCTGTTTTATTATGCTGTCAATGAACTGCTGAGATTCTCCCTTGCTTGTTAACATGATAGCAGACAGATGAGAAGAAATAAAAAGTACTGGCCTGTGAAAGGCAAATCAAAAGGGAAGTTGAAGGGATTTCTCAAGTTACTCAGGTGAGTCTTTACGCCCCAGCCAGTGACCCAGCCAATGGTCAGAAGGGTGCAGGTTCCATTTGGTTGCCCTGAACGCTCAGACATGGGATCCAACTGTCTGCCCAAAAAGGCTGAGAATTTGCAGTTTCTTTGTAAGCTTACTGCACGATAAACAAAAGAAGGGAATTTAATACTAACTAAACAGAGAGAGGATAGTCAGTAACATTGTATAAACTTTTTCAAGTAACAAATCTTTATGCAGCAGGGACAACTTCATTACTGGATTATTTTGTATTTTTTATTTTTTTGGTCCCTCCCCTCAGTTTTCAAGTGTAAAATGTATTTTTTCAAAATGAAACCTTCACCTGTTAGCAGATAGCTGCATCAAATTCCTAACATATGTAAGAGAAAGGTAAAGCATAGATTAAATGGAAGTTAAAGTGAATGAAGGAAATGGGAGAGCACTATGACTACAGAGATATTTAAATATTTTTCAGATCTGCAAAATAATCATTTTATGTCTTTCATCATGGGTGGCATAATGTTTGTAAAATAAAAGATTCCAGTTTAAAAAAATAAATAAATAAAAAAGTATGTTTTTCCATTGTTGTATCTCTAATTCTTAAATTTAAAAAGGTATTTAAAGTACCCCAATTAACATTTTGGATAAAAAGTAAAATATGTTACAAGTTCTATGCTATCATAACAACTATTAAATGAGGTAGCATGTGAAAAATACAGGACAAAATGCAAACACAATGATATTTGTACAACAATTTTAAGTGCAGTCAACCAGAGTTTATAGACCTAAACCTGAATTCTCTTATGATGGAAACATTATTTTAATGTATCATGGTGTATATTTCTCAGAATGAGTTAGCTGTCAAGTTTAAGTAATACCTTACATGCCCTTTTCATAACTTGCAGAATTAGCTTTATGAAACCCAGCTGTTCAAAGTAAAGCCTGGACTAGCAGTGCCATCTAGCATCTTCAAAAAAAACTCAACAACAACAAAATCCCTGTGCACTTACAGAATTGGTAGGTTAGCATTTATTAAGACTATCAATCTTTGTAATAGATCTATGCATCAAGTTGTAACCCTCAAGTGAGCAACAGGACATGTTTTGATAATCAGTGTATTACCAAATACAACATCTGTACACGTCACAAACCATCTGGACAATAAAAGTGTCAGACAAAACCCTTTAGCCTTTGAAAGAGCTGAACCAAGACTGGGGAAAAGAGGGCTGCTCTTATTCATTCAGTGTTGGGTTATTGCACATTGATAGTGTGAACCTGTGATAGAGATGGGAGTAACGAAGGGCAAGAGGTTTTCTTCCCCAAGCAATCTAGAATATGTAGACCACTTTAGATTACCAGAAAAAATATTTGCTTATAGGAGTAAAGAGAAACATCTGCTTCACGTGGCTTAATAAATTAACCCCCATTCTGAAACCTAGCAGACTTCTGCTCTGCACAGGGATATGTTGACATGTAGCAATGCACATGAAATATATTCATTTGCTCCTCACTATATGGAGTTAAAAGGCTTAAGATTTGCAAAAGTATAACAGTGAGCAAAATTTCACCAACTTTTATTGTTTGTTGAACAGAATGAATTGCTTGGCATTGCATGAGACAAAACATGAAAACAAATACTGCCTCTCAGAGCCTACAGTATAGAAGACAGGCTCTGAAATGACAGGATGTACTGGGAAGACTTGAAACACGGTCATTAATTATCATCATTGTTAGAAGCAAGCCTTTAGAAAGAACTTGAGTGCAAACAAGGATGAAAAGACACTGTAGCATAAGGAGCTGCAGAGGAAGAAGTGAGATGCATTATTACAAGCTTAGCCATAGCAGTCCTTTAGCACAATGGTTCAGAGATGTAGATACAGGCACACACATTTCCTCCATTGCTAAGAATCGGTTCTTTGAAGAGAAATAAATATCACAGTCATGGTAATTATATTATGAATCTTTCAGTTGAAGGTCCCTGAAGAACCTTATGTTATGAAAAATTATGAATGCCTTGGTGACTTTCAAACAGATTTCATTTTCTACTGTTTTCCCCAATTTCTGTGCGTTTTTATGTGGACATTTCCCAAGAAAAGTTTTCAATGATTACAGCTATAATTTTAAGATATAGCTTGCAAAACTCCAGATTATTCCATTCCTGAAAAAAATTATCCCCCACCTGAAAAGGTTTGATTCTCCTTTATGGAACAAGTGCCTTTTACCCATCAAGAGCCCCGCTCTAGTATTACCTACTTATTACTACTGGTATTACTTAAGATTTTGTGAGTTTCGGCTATAGCACAGCATTCAGCTGCATTAGATACAAACACTAAACACATATCTATGATATTCTCATTTTTCATATCAGGACTTGGACCATTTTTTACTGATATCTTAATTGTCTACTTCCCTGAAATATTTTTTCCGTAGTATGACTAGCTACTGCCCTGTAAGAGTAGTTATTTTTAAAATATATCATGTTTGCAGTACTTTCAAAGAGACCCACAGGGTTCACAGGGAACAGGAAAAGCAAACTGTCAGTGCTTTAGTCTTGATAAAGTGTTCCTACACTTGTAAAGAAATACACAAATGGCAGCATGCCGTGTGTTTTCCAGCACAATCACCCTAACTTCAGACCTACCAACAGAAAGGAACAACACGTACTTTGAGAGAGTCTAAAGGAAACGTGAGAATGGAGACCTGGCAGATGTTTTACAGAGCCCCTTTCTGCCTTCACTTGCTCATGTCAGGTTTGCTGGAAATGTTATGAAATGGTAACCCAGAGAATGTCTTCTTCTCAAACTCTTTTCAACTTCCCATTTAAATGTGAGTTTGCATCTTACTTTTTGTGTTTTAGTTAAGAAAGCTTCATTTTTCCCTCCTTATTTTTCATCTTTTGGGAATTCATTCTGGGAGAGTCTCTGCTTATAAACCAAAGGAGGCAAGATATACTAGTGTAGCTATTTATGCAGGTCATATGCATGTATTCAGATGACTAATCACATGCCTGCAGAGGCTCGGTGCTCGATATGAGAGTGCTCCCATTTGTTAAGCATTGCCCATTCGTGCTTAAAGTGTAAGAATGCTTCCAAAGGAAAAAATCAGCAAAAAATAAAATTCCACTCACCCACCTTAAAAAAAAAAAAAGGAAAAAAAACAAATCTAACTAGACTCATTCAAACTCAAACACACAACAAACCCAGCAGCACAAGGCTGATTAGCTGCCTAAGGCCACCAAAACCATAGGCACAGGATGTTTTTCTAAAGGGAGGAGGGGTTAGCTTGACCTTTTAATTTATAAAGGGAAACCACACACCCAGGTGTTGCAGCTCTGCTCTGTAGGAGCAATTAGGACATAATCTGGGTTGTTTATTTTGTTGAGTTCAGAGGTCCATGCTGGAAGATCAAAAAAGACTTATAGACACTCAGTAAACTCCATGCATGTGATGTTTTTCAACTGGCTTTTGTGTTGGTACTGTTTAGTTATTTGTTTATTTGGAGAGGGGAAAAAAAGAAAAAAAAAATCCTACTCTTTAAGTAGGAAATCCCACTTGAGCTCGTCTGCTCCAATGAGGCAAATTGCCCCTTCATGTTGAAGTTGGATTTTAAAAGTAAAGAAACTTGAAAGGAAATCTGTGTCTGTACAGTGAACAGCAACCCTTCAGTCAAAGGTGTATCCTTAACACTGGTAACAGATACTCTGTTCTTGATGAATATGCTTTTACTGAGTAGTTTGTGACTTAGGGTATACAGTTATAACTAAATTTAGTAAAGAGACAGATTCAGTATATTTTAAACCAGTAGCAGTTTACAGAGGCTAGAATAATTCTATTTGCTATTAAAAGAGAAGTATAAAAGAAAGCACATAAGCCATCAAATTACAACAGGTGTTTTTAGAGACCCTTCTGGACAGCAGTAACACCATTGTCACAGCCAAAGTTGCACAATTACCCCTGCTTCTTTCCTGGAATGAGAGTCAAGCTTGCACGGTTCTTCTGACCCAGACTGTGCCAGCCTGGCAAAGGAAGTTGGGCAGTATTTCAAACAAGCAATAGAAAATGTTTCTGAGGCTGTCAGCACAGAACCAATAGTGAGAGAAATAGAATATATTGTGGTGTTCTCAACCTCTGGTACCTTGATTCTCTTCAAAGTCCTGCAGGTGCTGTCCCAGCAGTGCTTCCTTTTAGAATCATCTCAGGTTTCCTTAAAATGGTAATGCAGAGTAGATGTGCACAGTAGACCATTTGGCTGTGATGTTAATTCAAGGAGAAATCTGACTGCAGCAGCTGAAGACACCATTTATTTTTTTTTAAGTCCCTCTGTGGGACAAGACCTATCATTTATTATATGGATATGTAATATTTAGCATAGTGTAAGGTCTTGGACAATCTTCAAGCAAGAAAGAGATTCTTCCCCTCTACTAAAGTGCTTGGTAGTTGATCTGTCATCAACTACCCACAAGAGAGTAGGAGGGTAAAAATAGCCATTCTTCACAACAAATTCTTTTCCAAATCTTTCAGATTCCCTGTCAGTGCCTTTTCTGTGGCTGCTGTTCTTGCAGCTAAAGGGAACCCTGGCCAACAGGATGGCAGGCCAATCATACAGTGGAAACTCTGTGAAATCTTGATATTGGCACAAAAACATCTCAAAATTTGCCAACAGAGTTACATTACTGCAAGGACTAGCAGGCTGGGATACTGCAATCTACAAAGCCTTGCAAAGACTTGTACTCCATCTCAAATTAGCACACTATTAGCCTGATCCAGAAGACACTGATGTTACTGTAGACCATTTCCCAGCCCATGTCATAGACCTTTGGATCAAAAATTGTGAATAGACAGGTTTGTGTGGGTAGGGCTTCCTCCAATGTGTGAATTTTGATTATGAACCTTCTGATGGCAGCAACTACCTGGGACGTTTTGGGATATGGCAGTCTACCAAGGAATTGATAGAGGATGCTTTTGTTCTTGAAATACCCTATTTATTTCTAATGTTTGTGGACATTTAATCTTACGTCAATAGGAAACAAAAAAAAAAAGATAAACTGACTGCTTAGACTTGTCTTCATTATTCAGAATTTTCCTTTCTAAGCTTTTCACAGAAATAAAAGAAAAGAAAAAAAAATTGAAAAAAAAAAATCACAAATCTAACATCCCAAGCTTCTAAAACAACCTATAAACCTAGATATGTCAATTTCTCTCTCGCTAGCTTTTTTTTTTTTTTTCCTACAAAAATGAAGCGTGTTTTTCTAAAGGACATGGCATATGAAAAATTTGGCACTGTAAGATCTGATTCACTGCAACATCTTCTTCTATTCCATTCTGACTAACACAAAGACCAGTGATGTAGAAATGTCAACCCTCATTTTATATGACATTAATATTTTCCAAAGCTTTGATGTTCTGAAACAAAAATTACAACAGAATCAGTTCTGCTATCTTTAGATTTAATGAGGAAAAAATTCAGCATTCTATAAGATACACAAAACTTTTTTTTCCTTTCATCAGAGCTAAAAGATTATTTGCCATGGCACAAAAAGGAAAGAGAGAGAATATCTATTTTTGAATGCATCTGTTGATTATGATCATAAATTAAGATGACTTTTTGTTCTTTAAAACTGATGGAAAAGTTTAAAATCTCAAAAATACAGTAAGAGCAGGAAAAAAATATGGCAGTTTCTTCAAAATTTCATCCAAAAATAAGTGTCCTAAACTTAGAAACCAATTGCTTTGCTTTCATATGACTGGAATATCTTTCCATTGCTTCAGTTTTGATTTTTTGGGGGTACGGCTATTGTACTGATTTGTGAATTTCTAGTCCATAAGCCAGTGGATGTCATACCTGGGGCTTGTTCCTCATCACATTATTGATTCCACATTACTGTTGGAGGCTTCTAGAAAGTTCTTTTAGCCACCAGTTATTGGACTAGCTGCAAGAACTGTGTGGAAAATAGATACATGAAAGAGGAGCTTTTGGTACCCTACGTTAGAAAGCAAGTTAGATCTGATAGCCATTAGAGTTATTCTTAGCCCTAATATTTATGAATAAAATAAAATAAAATAAAATAAAATAAAATAAAATAAAATAAAATAAAATAAAATCTTTATTGATTACGGGTGTAAATTTTAATCCATATTTTAAAGAAATCCCAGCATATTCAAAGTTACAGATCTACAAAACTGGCAGTAATTTAAAAGGAAAGGCAAGATGTAATTGAGAAATAAAGAAGCAAATTCAATGGTTTATTTCTTAAAATTTTAAACTACATCAGATGAGCAAATTAACAAATGAACAAATAGCTGATGAGCATAACCTTATTTTGTCAGCTATTTTACAATTCAAAGTTGATGGACACTATGTGGGAAAGAGCTTGATGCATAGACGGAGTACCAGATGAGTAATCTGGAAATTTGGCTCTTACCCCTGCTACTGGACTTCCAGATAGCCTTTGGCAAGTCATTTCCATAGCTTGTACCTCTATTTCCTGGTATTTTCATAAACATGGATTTTCACTGAGATCTCCATTTTGAGATCTCTTGGTAATGCTCTCATAGTTCACTTGTATTGTTTTCATATTTTCCTGTGATTTTATCCTTTCTGAAAGTAAAATGTAGTCTGGGCATGTGGGATATAATTTATCCCACAGCACTACCCTCAAGGAAATAATGTTAACCCACATCTATTTGAGGAACCTAAAATGGGATGTAAGACAGGCTTATGCATCTAATTCTGAACTTTCAAAAACCTTTGCTCAAAGATTGTTTAAAGTTCATAGGTGTCTCAGGCATCAAAAAAGCCAGAAATCAACTTCTAACGTGTATAAAAGCACCCGAGCACCTAAAATTAAACAGGACCACACAACTCAGCACACCAGTGTATGTACACTCACTCATGTATCACAGAGCAGAGTGAGCACATGTCATGCTGGAATCCTGAAACTAAATCTCCTTATCTCAGTGAGAGATTCAATCCAGTGAGTGTTAACAACTGTACCTGTGAAAAGAGAGACTTAAATTTCGGTGCTTGCTTGAACTGCTGCTTATTTATGTTGCATTAGACAGTCATAAAACACATAAACAGACCATGGAGCAGCAACTGAAACCCAGATCTTTATTTTAAAAACAATGTTTTAACCCTGAGTTACAGTGTTAGAATTGGTGTTTTTTCTGGACAACAGTCCATGCAAAGTGGAATAGCAACGTTATAATCAAGTAAGAAGAAAATGTCATTATTTTGACTAACATGGCTTATGCACTTTAATGGATTGAGATTTGAATCTAAATCTTCTTCAGGCAGAAGGATTAGAACTGAAAAGTCCCATCACATTAGTAATAACCTGGGGATGAAAGATCACCGCTTGTCCATTCACCTCTGTTTCACAGTTCTGATTCCTGCTTCATTTGACTGAAGATTTACCTGAAGTGTCTATAAATTCAAAGAAGAAAATGACGTTTCTCTTAGGTATATAGACAACAATGCATGTGCAAGATGCTATACCTTCTTCACCAGCAGTGAAGCATGCGGTACTTATGGAACGTGATGACAAACACCACAATGCCAAAATCCTTCATCATGATCAGATTATCATAGTAGTTATATTGCACAGAAACAGGCAGGAGCTCACATGTAGAAATGACCATGTCTACAGTCACTCTGCAATTTCTGGAAGCTCTGACAGTGATTCAGTTCTGATTCCAACTTTATAACATCCTTTTTCTAATAGAAATATATGGGAAGAATATTTAGATATCTTGCACTTACCAGTAAGAAATGACAGTCTGATAGCCACATAAAGGCATAATCAGGTACTATTCTGACATGAGTAAAACATTGTCTCTGTTCAGGTCTATGTTCAGGTCCTTCTAGTTCAGGTCAGCTAAAAAATAAAATAATAATATTGTTAATAATAATAATAAAAAAACTACTACAATATTTGTTACAGCTAATTTCAAGAACATTGCAAAAAGCCATTTGTGAAACAGGGGATGTGTGTGTGTGTGTGTGTATGCACACACATTTCTGAAGAGGCTGATTCAGTCAGGATCTGTAGCAGCATAAATCACAACTTCCTGAGTTTTTATTACTGAGTTATTTGTTTGAAAGCCAACTATCTGAGGATATGACTCTTGATATAATTCCCTGATTTTCATAACTTTTATCTATACAGAAAATTCCACAAAGGCTGACTCAATAAAAGACAAAGACAAGACTACTTGAAACTGATGGAGTACTTACCTTTTTGACACAATTTTAAAGCCAGCAGGAGCTCTAAGAGTAAGCAAGCTGAAGAATTGGTCTAGGACCTGGATTTTAACTTAGCCTTGGGGAAGGGTGACAAATAAACATCATTATGACAGAGGAAGCCCTTGTGAGTCAGATAGCCTCTCTGACTTTCTCCCTTTCTGTTACAGTTGATAATATCACCAGCAAAATATCCCTTCCTCTAACTCAGCACCAGCAGAGTAAGAAGACCTTAGTCTACCCATTCTCTGTTACCAGCATCCCCAGCTAAATACCTTATTGAGCCAAGCACACCTCTTACTTACTGCTGTCAAAGCAGACCAATGTCCAAGGCACTAGAAAAGGGGCAATTGAAGTCCTCTTTTTCTCAGCTGCAAAGATGCATTCTTCAGACTAATTGGTTACAAATGTTCACTTAACAAACAAAGTTATTCATATGTTACAGTAATGCAATAGTGAGTCTTGAAGACCTTAAATGTTGTTCACTTGTCTTCCTAAATCAAAATCACACAGCAATTATTATAGGGAGAGAAAAAAAAAAAAAAAAGAAAAGAAAAAAAAAAAGCAGTGCTTAAATGAAATGTCATTTTTAATATGTGGGAAATTTTTATCCCAGAATTTAATGATTTTTGTTTGTTTGTTTGTTTGTTTGTTTTACCAGAGAGCAAAACCTCTATATGAATGAGTAGTATAGCTACAAAAAATAAAAAATAAATTTAAAAAAAATCAAGGATTAGAAATTAAATTAGAAGCCTTTTTCTGCTATGCTCTTGATTTTTTCTCTCAGTTGTGATCAAGCACTCGTACTGTCTGACAGGTATTCATGCACTATATAAAAAAAGCTGCTACGTCAAGATCCTGGTGGATGTGCACACATGACACACGTACTACATTGCAAAATCTATAGGCAGGATGAAAAAAACTCAATGCAGGATGAAGGAGCATTAATTACTGTCTTCCTTAGTCTGCACTGGGAATTTCCAGGGAATTTCTAGAATTGCCACGCCCTGATATATTTTCTGCAATTTGGTCAGCGCAGGAAAACCACATAGAATCTGTTGAAGTCAGCTGCCCAGAATCAACTGAAATTTGAGTCCTGTTTATTCTCTAAGTTTTGCAGAATTAGAGTTTTAGAGAGAAAAGATCCTCATAAAAAAGAAATGGAAAATAAATTATTGTGAAAGGATGGGAGCTTGCCCTGTTCTTGCTTATGCTGTAGTTTCACAGATGTCAGTTAGTAATGCAACTATTTTGTTAAGCTTTAAACAAGAGTTATTTGGCTACTTCAAAATCGTGAAAACTATAGAAAAGGAATTTAGTGATCACCTAAATTGACCCCTGCACTAGACCTGGTCCACCTAGAAAAACCTATCTAGAATCTTTGTTACTTGCTTTTAAATCTTCCCATGAAAAAGATCATATAACCTACCAGTTCTTTGTAAAGCTCATCAAAAGTAACAAACATTGTGTCATAATAATGATCGTCTCCTGGGAGGATATATAACAGTTACTTTGGTACTAGTCTTTCAAGTTATGAAAATGTAAGTATCTTTCAGACTTGAAAATGTGTCATGCAAAAGTTGTCTTCTCACACTTTGGGTTGTTTTTAATCCCTCAAAAATCTTTATAATCTCACTCGTGATACCCAAAATTCTAGAAGAGAAATCCCACACCTAAGCTGGCTGAAAGTCTTAGTAAGCAAAGCTGAAAAACCCTGCCTTAGGAGTACTTAAACACACACTTAGTTTTTAGTATATATATGATCATCTTGAAATTTATTGAAATATTCAAATGATTAAACACCTGCTTAAGAAATTGACTGGTTGGCTGGCAAAGGGCTCAAAGTTCAGGGCCAAGCCCAGTTTTCTTTGAAGACCTGATAGTTTAGAGCATCTTATTTATGGACAGTGCTTTCTATGTAATTTTACTAGGCAGAACACATTATGATTTGGTGAATGGACTTGCATTTGTTCCCCTCACATTCTTAGCCTCAGTAATTATCTCTTCACAGTAATGACATGCACATTGCTCCTGTTGAAGAAGACAACATTTTTACATATTAACTGACATTGATTGATCTGATTTTCCCAGAAATCCAGGATGAGCACAGTCATTCTCAGTGTCAGGACACTCCCTACCCCCAAACCTTCACTGTTCAGAAAGATCTACACTTATCAGCCATCAATCAATAAACTGGGGAGAGGACGTCCGAACCATCATTCATCCACTTCTCTGCAGATGCTCCATGTTGTGAATAGGATAGGCTGTTTTACAGGGTCCACCATACTATGCATATCTGACCAGATCTCAGATATACTAAATGGACAATTTTGCATTCTGTGGGAGGTATGGCTTCTCTCTAGCTCCCATTTGAGGATATTAAGCGATTGCAAGAGAAATGGAATGGAAAGGTAATCTTCCTGAAGACCAGTAGGGAACAAATTGTACAGTGGAGCAGCAAAGCAGGTCACAGTTTTAGACTGACGGAAGAGGACATTTTACTGCAAATTGCTGAGATAAAAAGACTTTTATTCCCCTCACCCCTACACCCACAGCTCAGAAAGTAATCCTTTTCCTTTTGGCTGTGAGAGAAGAAAGATCTGACTTGTGGTGGTTTATCTGAGGATGTCATTTGCTGACAAATTTAAATGCATGTCCATAGGGAACCAAGACCAAAAAGACTGTTTTGTAATAAAATTGTATGGTCTAAGTAATATGTTATTTGTAAATGCTTTTTGATTTTTACTGAGTTATCACTATTGAGATGTCATGAATCTAACTAGCCTAAACTCATGCCCAGAGCTTTTTTGACTCTTCAATAATTTACTAACTAATAAAATTGTTAATTAATTGAACAGTTTGTCTGCCTTTAGGTGTACATCTGACACAAGCACCAATAAGTCACACTAACATGAGGCAAGCTGAAGAAAAGGTCACCACAGTTTTGTTAAATCATTTGTACAACAGATTCATAAAACTTCAGAAAGCATTAAAAGAACTAGTGTTGAATATCTCAAAAATTAAACATGTAATTTTATACCTGCATAATCTGTGGAAATTGTATATTTCCACAAATATTTTATGTAGGTTTATCTGTTCAGCCCTTCCGTATGCTCTCCTCAGCTTTTTCTATTACATAGTACTTTTCCACGGAAGAGAGTCAACATTTGCTAGAGTTAAGTAACTTGCTCTTTTCTGTTTATATTTCTATCATTCAGATACACAATAAAGGTTCCAAGATGATATTCTTTTCCCAGTAATCACATGAATAGGGTAACTTGGTGATTCAGGGCTGGAAGTATTACCCGAAGCAAGGCAGCATCACAAGCACAGTAGAAGAGCAAGAAAGGGAGTGCCTCTCCTTTTTTGACCTCCCCTCTTCATTCTTTGGCTGCAAGATGCCCTTCTACGCTTTTGAAAGCTGTTCAGAATAAGCGTATACCATATACACAGGCTTCTGCTGCTTGTTATGATCAGTGACATCTCTTGGTTTGGCAGATTCCAGCCTTTTTTTAGGGGCTTGTATTCCTGAGCTGCACTGAAAAAAAATGCAGCAGGTTTTTTGTTTGTTTGTTTGTTTTAATATTTTAATATACAAGGAGGGTATTTTACCAGTTACTGGCATACAAAAAAAGTGTCATTTTCAAAGTTCTTCACTTTTAACTGCATGTACAGCACATGAAACATGATGCCATTTTTTGAGAATCTGACATTTAGGAGCTAATTATTATCATCAGTGACTGTCAGCTTGGTTAAAATCTGAAATAATTTGGATCTGTGTGGCCAGTTGTTACCCACATGTCATAAAGAAAAATAATTTCTTTAAGCTTGGCAGAATGGATGACTGCTCTTCAGAGCTGCTTAAAACTTTAACATGCTGTAAACGTTTTAAATAATGCTAGAAGGAAGATACCATATTGTTTTCCTTTGTCTCTGTGTTTTGATCCTCATAAAAAGCTAAACAATCTACTAATAAATATAGATCTAATTAAGCTGGATTTCCAAAACCATAATCAGCTATTGAAGAGTACTTTCTAACAGAAGAAAATCATCCTTAAAAAGATCACAACTCTGGAATATGCTACCTTTGAGGGACTCGTTTTTTAATAGAGAAAACAGCAGTAAAGCCCATCTGTTCTTTCTGAACTCCAGGACTAAATAATAAGACTGCACACAGCTGAGAAATTATACCTTAGTCATGGTGTTCTTAGTAATGACATTAAGGGTACTAGGATACCCTACCCTAAGCTATGGCATGCTTTGGAAAAAAAATCCCACAGACTTCAACTGACTCAATTTAAATTTATTTCTTTTCTTCATGGTATCTTCAGTGAGACTCATTTATCTGATAAGTACGTGAAAAAGGTATGGTTAAAGTCTTTGGAAAAGTGGTATCCAAATCTGCACAGATGGGATGTGCCCCAGTAAGCCACATTATGCCAGGTATCTTCCGGGTTATAGCACACATAGGAAGGCTGACAGGTGCCCCGCCTAGCTGGTGGTGTCTCCAGTGCTGCCCGCTAAGCCAGAGGGGAATCAGGAGCTGTCTGTTGCTTTCGAGCCCCCCTGAGCACTGCCCAGCTAGTGGAGGGCTTGCTTCCGTCACCCTTCCTCACGCTGAGAGGTGCTTACTCACAGAAGTAATTCCAGTGACTGCTACAAATTAACTGACAAAGAAGAGGCAATGTGTGAGCTCCCCCTGCAATGTGTGAGCTATTAACTAGCTCAGAGGGAGCCCAGCTGGCTACCCTGGTTGCCTGTGGTGAGGCAAGCATGTTCAGCTGTTGGGCTGATGTTCCTAGCTGTCAGCTCTGTTTCAAATAGCTCCACAAGCAATGCCTAGAAGTGACTTCTTCACTCCCTTCCAGTAGCACTGAAGAAGGATGGAGCCTAGCAGAGCTGCAGATTTTTGGTTTGGCTTTGTTGTCTGTGTAAAAGGGATCTAGGTTGGATCCAGAAAGAGTACTGATAGTTAGCACCTTTCAGGATACACAATTCTGTTTAAAAAAAAAAATATATATATATATATATAACTTTTTTTCATTTTGTCTCAGTTACGTCCCATATAAACACCTGTTCTGGTAAATTAAGAAATACAATACAAAGACATGAAGGTGGTTTTACACATTTAAGTACAAAATTGTCCATTTTTCTGGAAAGCTTCCTCCAAGGAACAGGAGCTTCAATATCATAAATAAGCCAACACCTTGTTTCAGTTGAAGATTTGGATCTTGTGAAGCAGTAGTGAAATGTTTACAGTGTATCTTCAGAAGTTGTATAAACAGCTAGAATAACCAGGGTGGAGGGATAAATTCACCAGTATCCCACTTTTATCCACATAAAAGGTCAGCTTGTCTTTTCCAAGTATTAACGCTGCACACAAGTTCATTTCAAATAATAATTTTGATTCAAGTCTAGGCACACCAAATCAGCTGAGGTCTGAAAACAGTGTGAGAGACTGCTATCAGGAAAAGGATAATAAAATCACACAGAGATTCGGTGATTAAATGTGGTAGCAATATCAATTACAAGGAAAACCCATGGGTGTATTGGCTTATGTGTAAAGAGTGACTATCAGAAGGCACAAAGTATTTCCTCAGCCATCATTGGTTTTCCAATGGAAAATTTAGGCCTAGATGAGACTGGGGAGGGGGAGGGGGGGGGGGAGAAGAGTAAGGAAGGAAGGAAGGAAGGAGGGAAGGAGGGAGGGAAGGTGGGAAGGAGGGAGGGAAGGAAGGAGGGAGGGAAGGAGGGAAGGAAAGGGGGAGGGAAGGGGGGGAGGGAAAGGGGGAAGGAAAGGGGGAAGGAAGGGGGGAAGGAAGGGGGAAGAGAGGGAGAGAGAGAGAATTCTGCAGACCTCACTAGCATTTGCCCCTTCCTGGCAGTTTCTTATGGTTTTGTTCTCAATCGCTCATATTTATAGACAATATTTAAGTGGCCTGTATTCTTGGTAGTTCTGTATGAAACTAGAAAGAAAAACAATCCTTTCCTTGAAAATATTGCCTTTTTAATTATTTTTCTTCTGCAAAGTAAAACTGGCTGCCAGCAGACCATTACTAAACACAGTCAGTGTCTAACCCGTGCACATAGCTGCTACTGCAGCTCAATGTCTGGGATCTCTAGTCTCCTCTAGATGACCTCTGTAGAATGCATGTTTTTACTTTTTTCTTTTTTAAGCTGTATTTATCAAACACAAATCACACAGATATTTTCAACCGTCACACATACATTATTTACAGATCTCTTTATAATATATTTGCCAGGCATAGCATAACTATAAACATACTCCAAGAGAATAGCCATAATTAACATTTTAAGAAGAATAAACAGCTTTCTTAATCGTCTGCTTGAAGTGCATCATTCAGACAGCTTTTCCAATACATTAATGAGTGAAAAACACATCTTACTAATCTAAGTAATGAGGTAAATCACAATGACCAAATTCTGCTCGTCCCACAATTCATACATCTGTTCAGAAGAATATGACCCATGCAGTCCTAAGAGTTGCCATATTTTGATTCTGTGTTAAAACATGAGACAGTATGTGCTAGATGATCATTACCTATTGCCAGTGGCAGTGCTAGCCCAGCCAACCCTATGTGCTTCTACCAGATCTCTGAGAGTAAGCACCATCCTGAGGACTATTAACAGCGTGGGCAAGGCACTTGACCGTTCTTAGCAGTGATTCTGTATGCTCAGGGGGAACCAGGTTTACCTGAGCTAAATTCTGTTTGTCTCAGGTTCTTTTTGCATTTGTCTACTGTTATGTCTGACGTAGAAATGCAAATGGTTTTGAAATAAAAAATAAATGCTGACATGTCCGTTTTATTAACCTCTGTGTAAACTCTGCTGGAGTTCTTTCCAGTTCGGATGCTTAGCTTGAAAGGAATGTGCACGAAGGAGCTCAGCCATGTATTCCACACACTACAAAATCCCACTACAGGCAGCTAAAATAGTATGCTGTCTTTGGATATCTTATTCCAGTTTCATATGGCATATGGATGAGGCTTATGGCATAATGTTGTCCCAATTTTCAAGAAGGGTAAGAAAGAAGACCCTAGCAATTACAGGCCTGTCAGTCTCACGTCAGTGCCTGGTAAAATTATAGAGACGATGATTCTTGAAGTTATTGAGGTGCACCTGGGGGACAATGTAGTCATTGGTCCCAGCCAACATGGGTTCATGAGGGGTAGGTCCTGCCTAACAAATTTGATTTCCTTTTATGATAAGATCACCCATCTAGCTGACCAAGGGAAACCAGTTCATGTGATCTTTTTGGACTTCAGCAAGGCTTTTGACATGGTTTCCCATAGGATCCTACTGGACAAAATGTCCAGTATACAACTTAACAAAACCATCATACGATGGGTGAGCAATTGGCTGACGGGCAGGGCTCAAAGGGTTGTGGTAAATGGGGCCACATCTGGCTGGTGGATGGTCACTAGTGGGGTCCCTCAAGGCTCCATTTTAGGGCCAGTCCTCTTCAATGTCTTTATAAATGATTTGGATGTAGGACTAGAAAGTTTTTGAGCAAATTTGCTGACGACACCAAACTTGGAGGAGTTGTGGACTCAGATGAAGGTGGAAAGGCCTCGCAGAGAGATTTGGACAGATTGGAGAGCTGGGCGATCACCAACCACATGAAGTTTAGCAAAGGCGAGTGCCAGGTCCTGCACCTGGGACGGGGCAACCCTGGCTATACGTACAGACTGGGTGACGAGACGCTGGGGAGCAGCCCCGCAGAGAGGGATCTGGGGGTTGTGGTTGACAGCAAGTTGAATATGAGCCAGCAGTTTGCCCAGGCAGCCAGGAAGGCCAACCGTATCCTGGGATGCATCAAGCACGGCATCGCTAGTCGGTCGAGGGAGGTGATTGTCCTGCTCTACTCTGTGCTGGTGTGGCCTCACCTTGAGTACTGTGTGCAGTTCTGGGCACCACAGTACAAGGACATTAAACTGTTGGAGAGTGTCCAGAGGAGGGCGACGAAGATGGTGAAGGGCCTAGAGGGGAAGACATATGAGGAGCGGCTGAGGGCACTGGGCCTGTTCAGCCTGGAGAAGAGGAGGCTGAGGGGGGACCTCATCATGGTCTACAACTTCCTCGCGAAGGGGAGTGGAGAGGCAGGTGACCTATTCACTGTAAACACCAGTGATAGGACCTGCAGGAATGGTGTTAAGATGAGGCGGGGGAAGTTTAGGCTGCACATCAGGAAGAGGTTCTTCACCAGGTGGGTGGTCGCACACTGGAACAGGCTCCCCAGGGACGTAGTCACTGCACCAAGCCTGTCTGAATTTAAAAAGCTATTGGACTATGCACTTAGTCACATGGTCTAAACTTTGGGCAGACCTGTGCGGTGCCAAGAGTTGGACTTGATGATCCTTATGGGTCCCTTCCAACTCGGGATATTCTATGATTCTATGATTCTATATGGCATACACCTCCTTCAGTCTTTCTCTTTGACAACTTAAGGGCTTATTTTATACCTTGTTCTATATGTAAAATTAGAATAATATTAGTATTTGGATACTTCTTAAACGGCATGGAGGTATGCTATGAGGTGAAAAAGGAAGACAAATATAATAATGATGATTTTGCAGATTTCTCAGAAGAAAACAACTGTAATGATGATTTCCTTCAAGCTTCATGACATAGTTACCTTCAAGCTTTAAGGCACAGTTAATTCAGATGAAATGCTATGGCCTTTAATCTCTGCTGTTGCTGGCCACAAACTCTTTACCCAATATAAAGATTTCATCAAACAGCATTGCAACCTGAATCAAATGGCTTGTCTCATTGCTGGCTGGCAACTGTGGACATTATGTGCTACTGCCTTTTCTTCACAACTGCGATTAGCATTTCACAACACAGCCAAGTTCAGCAGTTAGTCATATAGATGGAGGCATCTGAACCATCACTGTCACTTGGCATTCCTTGCCTCATTTCCAACAGGACCGTCTCTCTGTCGGTCATGTTCGTAGCCCAGATCTCTCTCAATGAAAACATTGGCAAATTTCCCAACACTTTGAATAAGAACAGAACTGGGTCCCATGACCAGAAGATGCATGTGCATCTCTCATCACACTGTAAGCAGCAAATGGTCATGATTGCTATCTAACAGCCCAACCTAAGGGGCTGGTGATATCTGAGAGTTGATTATATTAACACTCAAAGGCATACACAGAACTTATTTACAACACCAGAAAAGATAAAGACTTGCCTAAGGGAAATCATATAAGGCAAAATCTATTCCAGCTACCTTAAAATACTCCTTCTTGGATTCAAGTCAATTACTTACCATAGGAAAGAAAAACAACAACAACAAAATCCCCCCTTGCTGATCAAAAGGCAAAAACATGACATAAGAAATTGCTACAAGTATCAAAAAAATATTGTGTTGAGACTATTTTTCATTAAAATTTACCTGTGCAATTCATTTCCCTGAACATTCCTTGGCAAGAAAAAAGCCCAAAAGGAAAATGCTTAAACCACATTTTCTACTTTTTTCACATTTTTTTTAGAAAGGTGTTTTCTTTATTTCATTCCCAGTGGGTCAAAATTATTCAGCATTTCTAAAATTGCAGAAGAGGAAACTTTTCACCAAATCTTAGAGAGTAGAAGTCAAAACAGAAGCACTGTTTTAGAAGCAGCAGGTATCATTTCTAGTCTAGGACACAGACTGAAGGTAGCTGCTTTTCAAACTTAGCAATGGAACAATTAATAAAGGAACCCATTAAAGTCTGATTGTTGCTGCTAAAAAGGAAGGTTGAATTTCAGTCCTTTGAAGTAACTGAGAATGATTCAGGCCTCATTACAGAGATATAATCTACATTCATACATTTATGTTAGTGATTCAAATCTATTGGGACAGATTGAATTCTGTTAAATAGTGCATCTTTCCTGTGGAACTTTTCTCAGGCTTTCTCAGGCTAACCTAAGAAGTGACCTAACAATACAAAGTAGTGGGGTATTTAGGGATTCAACTGTGCTGTAAAAGAAAGGGTATACAGAAAGTAGAAAAAAAAAGAATGAGACATAATCTAAAAAGCTATGTCAGCTTTTCATTCGGACTCCATTTTGTAAATGCCCTCCCTGTCATCACACAGGATAGAAACACATTCCCTTATGCGTTGAAGTAGTTTTAAGTACTGCTCTGAATATTGCACTTGCCAGAAGCAAATTTAATATGAAATTCTGAACACGTAACTTTTGTATTTAACCATAAGATCTTAAAATCAATATACAACCCATCACAAGCTAGAAATAGGTCTAAGCAGACCTCTTCTTGAGAGGAATGAATTCAAGATAGTACCTGTTTTCAGAGGAGTAGGGGTTAAATATGTCTGTTTGACCTTGCTATTTTCTCTTGCCACCAGAGATCCTAAAATGCCAATTCACTGCATTTTTCAGCTTTTGACAGAAGAAGAACAAAAATTAGAGGTTTCTTCAAATGTATAATTTTAAGACATTATGGCGTTTATTTATTTTTTAATCTGCTGGAATGAAAAGCACTTCAGTTTTAGAGATAATATATTGTATTCATGACCTGGACAGCAAGTGAACATTGACAGTAGCTTTGCAGACATACACGTAAGCTGTCAGGCATTCACCAAGGAGTAGGCTTTTGCTTTTCATTTAGTTTTTATTTCTTTTTTTATTAGTTGCTACAAAAGAAAAGCCTAAGTCAGATTCACCAAAAATTTTCTGCAATGCTCTGCACTCAGTGCAAATACGTGCAGAATAAATACTCTGAAGTACCATAAACAACATCATAAAACATATTGATTCTAACATTAAATGGTTTCATTTTTAAGGCTGTTTAAATGTCACCCCCAGAAGCTGAGAACATAAATTTAAGAGCTAACTCTCTCCAGAATAAACACCATAATTGGAGAAAATCATTTCTAATTTCTGTTGTGAAGTTAACAATATATTTAACATCCTAATCTAATGAATCAGTCTAATTTTAGAACTATTTGTTCTTTTCTGGATTTTCTGTTGTTTAAATTAAGACTGACTCCAAATGCCACATGTAATTGCACAGGCGGTTTTCCATTGCATTCCACTGATCTGCATTATTAAACTGCCTCTATTTCAAAAAAGTTCTGGTTTTACATATTGAGTAACTCCCTGTGTTTCTGCACCGGTTCACTTCTCCGCTGCTCTGTCCTCTTAGCGAATGTTCCACCTACTTGCATTCCAAAACAGTTATTTTACAATACTGAATAATGAACCAACATTCAACATCTAGCATGCTCGCCCATATCCTGTCAGTTCCTGATCCCTTGTTATGGTGTTAAAAGATAGTACATCATATGGAAGATGCCTGTTAATTACTGGGAAAGTTGACAGTTCGGTGACGGGATAGAAATATGAATCTGTCATAACATTCAGTATGTGAAATGACAAATCCATTAGGAGAGACAGAATCAAAGGAAAAACCAACAACATATGCCCCTCCAGGAAAATAATAGCTTGAAAAATCGCTTTAAAATAGCCTTGAAAATGGAAAATGTGTTTCTTTCTGGCAAAGGAAACTACATTAGTTAATTTAAAAAAAAAAAAAAAAGACAGCAAAACATTCAGACAGATTTTATGGGGAAACCTTTGCAATCCCAATAAAGCCCCTTTTGCTTTGAAGTCAGACGCGTGATTCGGTAAATGACTCATGTTAGCAATTAGAAAATGGTCATTTAGGGCCCCAATTTCTTTTGAGACAAGGAGGGTGAGGGTGGGGAGAGAGACACAATAAATCTTGAGAGGCTTAAAAGGAATAACAGGCTAAAGTGTGAACTTTTTATTTCAGCAACGGAAGCGAGAAATCAGTGATTCATTAAAGGAGGGAGAAAGACCTCCATGGAAGCTGGCAAAGAAGAAGGAAAAGGAGCTAATTATGTCTCTTCCCTTTTTACTCTCTCCGACCAGCATATAATCTGCTTTTCCAGGGTCTGCCTGTAGTATATACTTCTTTCCAGCCCCTCCACCAACCCCTCCTCCAGCAGGGGGGAGGGGGAGATCTAGCAGGCAACAAGCTCCAGGTGGCTTTCTCAAGCACTTCACTGCCAAAAAAATAAAATAAAATCCTTCGCTAGAAAACAAGTTTTTTTTGTTGTTTTTTTTTTCTTCCCTTGGAAGGGGGGGGGCGAGGGGGGAAGGTAGCCTCCCTGGAGGGGATTGGTTCAGCCTGTAAGACAGGGAAATTAGTAAGGCATGAGTCTCCAAGCCATGCTGGTGGCCAGCACTCCGAGGAGAAGAACGCTTTAGGAGCAATTAGCAGCGAGCTGAAGGCGGCGGCGGCTGCTGCTGCCGCTGCTGCCCGGAGGAAGCCAGGGCAGCTCCCGAGGCTCCCTTCGCAGCAGGCACTGCTCGCTCCAGCTGCAAAAGGGTTTCAGATGTCCCACCGCTGCTTGACCCCCTGCAAATAAGGGTTGACCACCAGAGGCACATCCCACCTCTGACTTGTAATCGCTGACATTTAGGCTACAGCTTCCAACCTGTTTACAACCAAAGGGGGAGGGAAGGGAAGGGAAAAGGAAAGGGAAGGGAAGGGAAGGGAAGGGGGGGGAGACAAGTTGGGATTTTTCCCTCTCTTTCTTTCTTTCTCTCTCTCTCTGGATTTTTTTTTTTTAATACTGTTCTGGAGAATTCAAAGCAAAACAAAGAAACTGCCTCCTCTGGGGTTGTCAGTGAGAAAGGACGAGTTGTGCAACTGGTTTGGGATTTGCAAAAAGGCAAGGGGGTGGGGATCAGAAGAAGGTGCAAAGCCACAAAGTGTGAGTGCGAGTGTGTGTGTAAAGGGGTGTGTGTGAAAAATCCCTTCCAGCACCCCTTTCCGCTGGTTATTATTTATTTTTGTTGTTGTTGTTGTTCACTTTGCTGTCATCTATTTTTCAGACCTTTCTGCATCTAAGATGGTGAAGAAAGGAGTGAGGAAGAGAACAAAATAACTACTGGGAAGTCTCAAACCAGGTTGGGGAGTGTGTGTGTATGTGGTGGGGGGGGTGGGGAGGGGAAGAGAAAAAGGAAAGAGGATTAACCACAGCAACCCCCCCAAAAAAAACCAACAGCTCTTTTTTCTGAGGGAGGACTCGAAGGATTAAAAGGCAGCAACTTCTGAGGCGATTTGTCCCCTGAGTTATGGATGTTGGTGCACTTACTTCAGGCCAGATCAGAGCTCAGAGGGATCTAACCAGAAGCAGCAACCACCGGCTCTCCACTTGCCTTTTACCAGGTTTTACCCTTCCAGTATGTTTCTTTTGATAAGACATTTTCCAGCGCCCAGAGTTTCAGTACAATGTGCAAATGGATACTGACAAATGGTGCCTCAGCCTTTTCCCACCTGCCTTGTTGCTGCTTGCTGCTGCTCTTCTTGGTGTCTTCTGTGCCTGTCACCTGCCATGACCTCAGCCAGGACATGCTGTCCCCGGAGGCCACCAACTCTTCTTCTTCATCATCCTCCTCCTTCCCCTCGTCCTTCTCCTCTCCTTCCAGTGCGGGGAGACACGTGCGGAGCTACAATCACCTCCAAGGCGACGTGCGCAAGAGGAAGCTCTACTCTTACAACAAGTACTTTCTCAAGATCGAGAAGAACGGCAAGGTCAGCGGCACCAAGAAGGAGAACTGCCCCTTCAGTAAGTACGGCTCCGACGCCGGACCCCGGCTCCCCCGGCCGCGGCTCCCCCGGACCCGGCGCCCGAGGCCCCGGCTGGGGAAGGGCCGGGGAGGGGGCTCGGGGCGGAGGTGGGGTGAGCTCCGCCGGGACCCCGCTGCCCGCCCGCCTCTGCCGCGCTCTCCGGCAGGCATTTGCTTTGCAAATGGCTTCGCCGAGCGCCGCTCGCTCCGCTGCCTGGCAGAAGAGCAAATTAGAAAAGATTTGCAAAGGATGTGGCGCGGAGCGTGTGGGGGGGCGAGGGATGGAGGGTAGGTTGGCGGGACATTGTCTCCCGAGTCTGAAAATCATTATCCCCTGTCATTAACGCGCCTCGACGAGAACGCTATATTAAAACAATGCACCCATCTCCCCCCGTGCACACACGCTCTTCGCTCTCTGAGCCCCAACGTGGCCGCCTGCCCCGCGCCCCGCCGTCCCCGATCCCGGGGAAGGGGCTTTTCCTCCCGCCGCCGCTCCGCTGACACCCGCGCCGCACTCGGGTTCGCGGCAGCCTCGGTGCTGCTCCGCGCCCCATTGTAAACATCTGGGGCTGGACTCGCGCAGACCTCACACACATTTCATTGTCATTTTTTTTTTTTTCGTCTTGAAGAAATGATTTCAAAGTAAAAGCCGTATGGCTGTTTCCATGGCTGTACTTTCCAGCTTTTCTGTGGTACTAATTAGGCTTTTAGTAATAGCGTGCTTCTGGTAATGTATTTCTGGCTGTCAGTGCTAGAAATGTAACATTTATTCGGTTTTCTTGCCTGTGCAGTCTCAAACTGAAGCAACTGTAGTAAATCACAATATATTGCATTGTAACTCTTAAGTGACTGCATCCCACTATAGGGACGTGCTGCAAAAGTAAGCTCTCTTATGCAAGTGTTGGAGTACCGCTCCTTGGTTCTTGGGTTGTTTTTCATAAATCCACATAAACCTGAGGATAAATCTCCCATTAATTTAAAACAACTTAAAGTGACTTAAGTAGCTCCCCTGCTAGCTAATGTGTAAAGTACGGAATACTTGAGCAGGTTGCCCTGCTGTAGGATAGGCATTACTGTTAATTCCACTGTATTTCTATTAAATACCCATAATACAGGCGTACAAGAAGGGAGGAGAGGGCTGATGTATCATATGTTGCTGTTTCACTTGCTCCACCTGGCAAGTTCATACTTTATCATATGCTTAACGTTTGTAAAGGGTTTAGGTGTCAAGGCAGCCGAATCTTACCACTTCCCTTTTATATTTCATAGGAAGCCAAATTCTTGAAAGAAAGAGCTATGATGAAGGTTTCACTTCAATGAGTGTGTGTGGAACTAGGTCCTAGCCTAGCCCTATTTCTCTGATAACTTGTATTTGCAGATGAGGATAGCGTGATTCCCCTCAAATGGGATTCTGCAAACATTGTGTGCATCACAGAAAACACAAAGGCATGCTGTGTAGAATATTCCTGCAGCACAGTCTTTTAGGGGCCAAATTGACAACAGTATATTCAGAGAAGTAAATGCTCGCCTGAGCAGCCCCACTTAGCCTGCAGAACTGTTTAGCGAGTAAAGTTGCAGACATGCATGAGTTTCTGCAAAATCTTGCCAAGAAGAGGTAGCATAATCTGCAATGTACATTACATCTTTCTACTCTTGGTCTATGTGCATCAACAACTCCCTGTAACTCTGGGATGTGATTCCTTTTTCCTAGAGTTCTAGCCAGTGTATCAGAAACAGAACTGGCATTCTGGGTGATGTCCTGGTTATTTTTCACATCTGCAGAATATTTATTTAAGGGGTGAAGAATGTTTTGTTTTGTTTTGTTTTGTTTTTTTCATGTAAATGCTAACCAATGGTTGTGTCACACATAGACGTATCCTGTTTCTCGAGTTTACAAGTAGTGAAGAAAGGACTCCCATCATCCTAGGGCATGTAACTTGCTAACCCCACAGTGTGATACAACAACATCTTTAAACACAAAATGATTACACTTTAGCTAGCAGAAGACAAGTCAAACAGTTATATCTTCCTGTTTAACACACACTATAACTTGCAGTGTGAAATTGTGTTTTCTGTAAGAGCACATAGGCTGAGACCATTCATGTAGACATTTACCATGTCTTAATTTCAAGGGTGTCTGTGTAGCAAAATGTTGCAAGTGACTCACTAAATCTGTGCTTTTCATCACTTCCAGGTAGCTGTGTAATCAGAGTGCTGCCACAATCTCCAGCTGGACTGATTCCATGCAAATATGTGGTATCATTAAGATAGTCTAAAATGTGTAATTACATGTGAACAAATTTCTGCCATGCATAAGGGGTTAGTCAGCCAACCCACTAAATTGTAGCCTGTTTAACGTTAAAGGCTATTTAATCTTTAATAGAAGTTCCTCCTTCAAAATCATGCTTTCCTAAACAAATAACAGTGACTATTGACACACAAGACTTTGTTTGAAATCTAATTTGGAGGCTAATTTTCTTTTTCTCATATGCTAATGTTTAAAGTCCATTTATACTGCAGTAAAGCCTTATCTGTAGGTCTCTAAGATCATGATATGTTGTGTAATTAGACAACAGCTTTCATGGCTGGCTGCCAATTAAGCACTGTCAAGTAAGAAGAACAGTGGGAGAAAGTCAGAATAAACATTCAGAAAATAGAACTTAGTCCCCAGACTTTAAAATGGCTCAAACAGCATCCTTAGATTTTCTCTATAAATATTGTGTAAAGTGCACTAAATAAAAGTTTACTTTGGCAGACATTTTCCAACTTGATTGCTTGGAACTTTTCCATCAGCCTTTCTCTACCTATACGGTAATGGGAACAGAGGTGGCTTCTGAACACACCATCAGGAAGCTAGGAGAACTTGCAGCATTTAGGAGAGCTGGAGTGTGTGTATCTCCAGATAAAAGCAGGACCCTTTTTAGGTCTTGTTTTATTGTTCCTTGCAACTGGAGTTTTGTTCTTAAAGAGTAACATTTTAGTGATAGCTTGTCCCTCAGCACCACAGCTGTGAAATCCCTTGCCTTGGTAGAGTCATTTGTGTATATGAACAAGGACAGCTGCACTGCTTTCTGGAGTCTTAAGTATTTTGGTGGGGGAAAAAAAATAAAATAAAACACTGAAGTGTAATTAAAAAAAATAAATTGCTGTAACTTGACATCTGGGAAGACCAACAATAGCTTTATCCATATGTAAACTTGGAGAGAGAACTGCATGGTGCAGATTCTGACCTGATTTTCACCTAGATAGCTTTCTTGAAGATGGTGAGTCTTTGGGTTTAATGGTTGTCATGCACTGGGCTGCATAATACTTATGATAAACTGCTTCTAGGAAACTTGAACACACTTTTGAGTGTTATGTTATTTTTAATCGACTTTTCAGGCAACCGTAAATAGTGCTAAGAGGCACATGGGCTTCAAATTCACAGTACAGATCTTAGTAGGTGAAGAGTGGTAACACAGTAAGTAAGCAACGGTTAATTAGCAGCAGCTAACGTGCAGGCTGTAGTGGCAGTTCTGCCTAAGCGAGGATTACAGGGTAAAGCCATTATTGAGGTAGATGTTTAGGGAGTGTAGTTTATGTCATTGAGACTGCCCATTCGAGGGAAGAATTACTGGATCGATTCCTGCGTTTTGGACCAAGCAGTGCTATGCAAAGCCTACGGTAGATGGCGGCACAGACACTGTCTGGTGTCACCTCTGCTCAAAGTAGGTGGACAAGGGGCTGGGTCCTCAGTTCTGTGGGCTGGTTTAGCTCAAGCAAAGCTAAAAGCTCTTACACCAGGTGGGAGGCTATTAATTGGCCTTCTGAGCATCCAAAGTGGATTAATCCAAACAGTGCAAAAGCACTGCAGTTGCAGAACAAGAGTTTTCACTGAGAGAGCTAGCAAGAAATAATTAGCTACTGCTCACAAGCTAACCTACTCCAGGCTTTTCCCCTGAGTATGCAATTATCTTTTATGAATGGCTTTAATATCTCCTGAAGTCCTTGGAAGTCTTTGGTTTTGCTATAGTCAGTGTGGGATCAGATTAGCAATATAGTGAATAATAGCAAGAAAGTTTCAAGGCTTGCTCTGTAGGCCAAAAAAATTGTAGACAATGACTCTAATTGCTAGAAACGCTGAACATTGCTAATGAGGGTTTTAAGTGTATGCATGACATGTAAATACAGATTTATAGTATGTATTGAATTGTGTACACACAACAACAAAAGTGTTCTGATTAAGTATACTCAGTTTGATACTCATTTTTTTAAGTATACCTCAAAGATTTGTTGGTACATTAATCTCAGATGTACAGTTCAAAACAGGTTAGAATACTTGGTAAAATACATTCTTTTGCTTCCGGACATGCTTAAGCTAGCTGTTTGGGTTTATCAACTCTTCACAAGCTGGTGTTTGTAAATTAACCTGAGAACTTTTCTCTATTTTTCTAAAGACTAATTAGTAGTCATATGTGTTTTGTTGTTTTACTCTATAAGAGATGTTTTATTTTGTTACCAATTAAAATGACTTAAAATATGAAATAATGTTATCTCAGTGAAGTAAGTTGAATCTTGTTTTTTTTTTCTTTAGTATGAAATTTATGTTTTTATGGAGATGATTTCTCACTTTAGGTTTCTTTTTTTTTCCCCTGCAGAACTCAGTTACATAATTTATAACCAGCAGTGTACAACCTTAGGCACTTAGGATTTATGAATGTGGAAAGAATTGTACTATTTAATGTCTACATGACACTCTCCTGTTACCCTTACTGCATTCCTGCCTTGCAGACCCTACATGCTGATACTGTAGCCCTGTCATAAATCTGTTCAAAATATACAGCTGTAAGAAGTCTTTTTGTCTTCATAAATCTAACTTATAACCTCTTGGGGAAAAAAAAAAATGGGGCAATTGAAAGTTTGTCCTTAAAACCTCAGAAGAGTGAGAGCAAGATGCATACAGGGTCAGAGATGCCATGTTGCTGTTTTAATGGGATGATTCTTAGGTATGACTCAGTCAAAACTTCCCTTGAAGATGGTGGTAGTTGAGTGAGCGCTATAGAATGTGCTTACACTTTTGAAACATCTTGGATGCATTCACTCATAGGATAAGATCCTCTGTTTTGAAATAAAGTATGTTAAGATGACTTTCAGATGTCTTTGAGCTGTGTGTGTGAATCGGGGTCTTTTCACTTCAAATGGGAGTTCAGTCAGATTCTGCTATACGGGAGTTTTCATTTCTTCCGCAGAGCCTCTCATTTCAGAAAGGGAAAAACCATCCTGTTAGCAAATCTTGTTAACCTGTGTGTCTTAAGTTAAAAACAGTGGGTACTTATATGAGCATAGAGCAACATCTCCTCTCATGGAGGTTTCCTGACCTTTCCTCTGAGTGAGTAATAAAATCACATTGGGAAGGTTCTTAATGGGAAAAAATGATCCTTTTAAACAGTATTGCATTTTTATTCATAAGCCTGATATTTGGATGATAGCAATAGCATCATCAAATAATTCAGTCAGCTTGGGACTTGTTCTAATGCTCCTTTCATGTCTTGTTTTTGTTTGTTTTCTCAGTTTTCTGAAGTTTTCTGAATGAAGGTCTTAGAGTTCTTTCCTTCCCAAAACAGCACTGAGTTGACATTTCAGTTTGCGCATCTTGGCACCATTCCTCGCAGTTGCCATAAGACAATGAACTGTCTTATCCTAATATTCTGTGGTTTATCATCTAGTGACTTCTGACACTTTGAACAGCATAAATAGTTTGAAGGTTTATCAGCATTAACAGCCAATGTCAGCTTGATGAGACTCTATGGAAGTAAGCTTTGCTTATTTGGGCTAAGGAAAGCTAAATATCAGATCAGAAATGGAGATGCATTGAGCAATATGAGTACATATATGTGTCTTGGTCACTAGGTATATAGAAGTATACTAGTCTAAATGCATGTATTTATTAAAAAAAAAAAAAAAAAAACCTTCCTTTACTTCAACAACTTATTTTGATGCAATACTTTCACATCTTGCAGCCTTTCATTGTTCAGATACCTTGAACACAAAGAATTCATAATGGTACTTGCAACCACAAGTTTTGTGACCTGAAAAGATTCTTTCCTATCTGTATTAATTGTTTTTGTTTCTAGGGCCAATTTGTTGTAAAACATCTCTGTCAGTTACTACATAGTAAAAGGGAGACAGGAAACACTGTTACATGAAGTTTTGAAAATCCTGCATGGGAAAGCTCTCTGTTTTTATGAAGAAAATAAATATCTTCAAGGGGAGGTGTATGAGGAAAAAATAGTTTATATTTTAATCACTGGATGGATATTAATTCATTAGCTGAATGCATTATTAAAACTGGTTTTGCTACTTCATACGTACAGTGCAACAAATGGAAGTTGCAGGGGAATTAAATGGTTGCAAGTAAGCCTGGTCACACGCTAAATAATAGCTTTAAAGGCACTCTTTGCTTTAAATTAGGTTACTTGTGTTCTTTCTTTGAACATTCAGTTCTAATTGCAACAGTAAATCAAAGAATACACTCAAAGTAGATTCCCATGTAAGGTGGACAACTGGACAGTGCCTTTTTACTGCTACTAACACGTGCATCCAATTACTGGGTTGATATACTCACAGTGTCAGCTGTAAAGCATTCCCATATTTTATAGTTAGCCTAAAGAATTATTAGCCTGTCCCCTTTCACATTTACTTCTAAATAATCTGTCAGTAGTGTATATCTTCTACAGTTAAAGAGGAATTTTCACACGCATTGAGGCTGACTTTCAAGAAAAAGGAAATGTTGAAATTACACCAAAAAGTTTCATTCCTTCCACCCCCAACCCCCCTTCTGAAATTTCTGATATTGTGCAAGAGAGGAAAAGGCTATACTATAAACATGAGTGCTCATAAATTTTATATAAAAACAAAGATCAGATCTTTCATAAACCTTGATTTAGTAAAGCAATATGATGCCTGCTCCTTTCATGGTGGAAAACATGTGAAAGACAAAGTTGGTTGTTTTTTGCAGTTCCTGATTCCTCCTACATAGGGAGCAGAGGTGAAAACGGGGGACCTGACGGGTCTAGTTTTTCTTCCTTCTTCTGCCACTGATAGTAGAGGTTCAAAACATAGCATAGAAATAAAAGGAATGTAAATTTTCTTTCAGGTTCCTAATGCACATCTGTGCAAGCTGCAGTCAGTGTATGTGGGAGTTGGGGAGGGGACACTAAAGCATTTTGGAAGCATTCAGGGTACTCTTTAGTTGCAATTAAGTTGTGGTGCTAAGTGGAAGTTGGGAATAAATCAATGATACCATGCCAGCATTAGAGGAAGGGGAAGGGAATTGTGATGAGTGCCAGAGCAACACTAGAAAGGATGACAAGAAAGAAATAGGGGTAGCATATGTTCCACGTGGGAGACAGGAACGTGGCCTACCCATTCTGGCAGTAGTGAAGCCATTGAATTGCCCCATCTTATCTCACTGCATCATCAGTTTTCTCACTTCCTGAACCTATGAAGCTGCAAATTCATCAAGGTGCCTGTTGAATTTGTTTAAAAGTGTGCAATCAATGTTGAGTTATAAAATCTCCCCACGCCTACCCCCACTTCCATTGTATCTTCTCTAACCCTATTCTGTCAATATGATTTGGTATGTGCTCTGACATTCTCTTCTTCAGATTATCCTCTTCAAGAGGATTAGTAGCATGCATTATTCCTAGTGTCAAAATCAGTGCTGACTACTTGCAAGCAGAAAGGTGATCATACTTGGCCCTCGGGAGTAAGAAAAGCAGCCACAAACAAACCTGTGTTAAAGAAGAAAAAAACTGGGGTTTTGGTGTGTTTGTTTGTTTGTTTGTTTGTTTGTTTCACTATGCTAGTTTTTCACTATCCACTACATTTGGTATGAGAAACATACACCTGAAGGACACCTATACATCCGTAGACTTCTAAGTGTTTTAATTTGGGAGGGATGGAATAGGTTATTTTTTATGACTGATATGTTTAGTGTTATCAAGTATGTCATCTTTTGTAAGCTTATCTTTAAGATTTAAAGTAGTTACATAGTTACAAGCTCATATATCCAATAACTCTTACTACAGTGACGATAGGAATATATGCTCTGTGAAAGAACACAGAATGACTGTATTTAACATGAAGTAGGTTTTATAGGACTATAGTTTTTGTGCCACATTTTCAGATGTTTGTAACAACATTTTAGGAGATGCTAAGCCTCCTTATACTCACTGAAACTGTCTTTGACTTCAACAGAACAAGGTTTGTTCACTGCGTATTTCCCAGATAATCATTTTTTCTCTGTGGATTTGCATGGGGGTAAACATTAAAAAGGATAAACCATGTTGATCTGGAAGTACCTCTCCCACCCACGTGAAGAATCTAAAACCTTTGGCAACTTTAACCTTAGTTAATATCACTGTGTCCTTCTCCCCTTTCTCAAGGAAAGCAATGCGGTGGACATGGCCCATATCTTGATGAGAGGACACGTTTCCTTTGTCAAAATGCTACTGCTAGTAACCACAATACAGAGATTAATTGTGTGCTCACTGAGAATTTATAGCTGCAAAGCTAATGGTAACATGAAAAGAAGCAGCAGAAAGAGACTAGAGCTAACTGTCTGAGCTGAGTGGTGTCCACTTGTTACTAGTCTGCCTCAAGGTCTGTATCTGGATGCTCACCTGGCTCTTCAGAAGCTGAAATGATAATTTCCTCCTGGAAGAGATATACATGCAGTTTTGCTGCTACCCTTACTGGGTATCTGGGGCAGAAGTAGTTAATTTGTTCAAGGGACTCAACCATGTGTAAATTGGAGTAGAATGTTCATACAAACTGAGTTTCACCAGGTGATCTGAGGTACAGACATCCTAAACATTCCAAGCTCTTCAAAACTAGTAGTTTACCTGCTTCTGTCAGAAATATCTCGGAAAGTGAGCAGCATGTAACTAATAGAAGGAAATGAGCATTTCAGCCTTTATACTTACACGTGAAGATACTGGATGAAGGCACATATTGTGCAAGTATGCAAATTATTATGAACAGAAACATTTACTGTCATGTCTATTACTTTTTATTTACAGAACAGCATTACCTCTGCTTCCTATAACTCATGAGCTCACACAAAAAATAGCTCACTTCTTAGGGCAATGCACAGTTTAAATTGCTTAAGGAGCCATAACAAAATTTACTAAAGTTAGCAGTGGGAGCTGCAAATCATGCCCTTTCTGAGACCCAGAATGGATTCAATTCAAGCAATTTTGCTGCTTCTCTTGGATTTTGCTTTGTGGCCAGCCACAATCCTAGGCCAAGGAAGATGGAGGGAGATGCTGAGATCATGCAGACTAGCAATCTATCAATCCTGGCAATGACAATGTTTCCTATAGTCAAAACACTGTGGGAGATGGTGCAGGATAGGGAAGGGGAACAATACTAACAATAATCTCTTCTCCGAGTACTATGTGGAGAAATGTGCCATTTCTCTCACAGCTTCACATGTGCAAATGACCTTGAGGGTGGGAATTGCAACCCCACTCTGTACATTTCATGGGAGTTAGTAGTACTGTTTGGTACTTTCTTTTTTCATATTCCATAAACCAGTCAAGAACAGTGATTGCCAATTACTTCACAGCTGGAGAAAGTTGTATATTAAGGAGCTACAAGATTGAACCCAGTGATGTTGCTAAAAATATTGCTAAAAACATTGCTAAAACATTTTAAGATCATTATATGAAAGACATAGAAAGATTACTACTAGTAATGCAAGTGTAAAATACCTCATTATAAGAGGTTTGGGATGAGGAAATTCATTGCAGGTGGAGAACAGCTACTACTTGAAGTTTGCAAATAAACTGGCTGGAAGAAAAGGTCCAGCACCAGCATTCTTTGATGAAGCAAATTTTCGTGTAAAATTTAGAAACATTCTTTAAGACTATGATGGAATTTTAAATCATAACAAGGCTGAAAAGCATATGTACTGGAATAATGACATGGACATGTGAAGAACTAAAGGCTCACATCCTTCAGCACAAGAGGTGAAGATAGCCAAGGCATAAAGGGATCTGGGGGTGTTTTCTGATTTCTCCAAGCTTCCCTAGCTGATAGCCAAGCAACACAGAGGAGGAATCTGTTTACTTCAAAGGGAAAGGGAAGAAGACTGGACAATTTGGTACAAGGATAGTCTATAGGAAGTAAAACTTGAGTCTGTGAAGTGTAATAGAGTGTTAGCGATTGTGAAATATCAGGTCCCGTATATGATTTTTGTCCATTGTACCCCAAAATTTATACATATATTTGTTTCTTGTCTCTCTTTGGCTCCTTGCTGTTTATAAAATCAAGGTAGTAATACTTCTTCCATGAGCAAGGGTGTTATGAAAACACATTATTTATGAAACACACATGTAACATGGCGATGAGTGCCAGGAAAAAAAAAAAAAAAAAAAAAAAAAAGCCCACCAGGAAGGTAATGATTCTCTTTTTACAGAAATGCTTGGTTATAAGGAATAGGAAGGGCAGTTTTGTCCTCTTTATAGAAGGGAAAGAGTAAGCTACTAAGCTACTTCTTAACTCCAGCAGACTTAGGTGTTTGTCCTTTGATCAGCAAAAACTTAAGCTTCCACTGGAAAAGAAACATTCCATAGCTTCTCTTGAAAGCACTGTCAAGATTACTTAACAAACACTGTATAGCGTAATAGAAAAGTTAATGGCAAAATAGCTTCTGGAAAAACATGGGTGTAGGCACAAATTGGATCTGCCCTTCTGTCATGCTGATCTGAGATCTGGTTGTGCTGCATGACCATTATGATCTTAAGGGATATCAACCTTGATTTTATTTTAAAGGTCTAAACATTAGGATGTTTCAGCTCAAGGATCCATATAATCCCCATGATTAAATAGTTAAAATAGTGATTTATTTCACTTTCTTCTTCTTACTGTTAGGCCTACCAGTCAAAGGAATTTGAGCATGATTTCTGCCTAATAATTTTCATATTTGGTCCTATTATGCAGTTTTGGCACTGCCTTAATTTCTCTGAAATGTTGCCTAGGTCTCGGAGTAAAGCTACAGGATTTTTAATATTATTATTATTTTATTTCTTTTCCTACCTTTCTTTTTATTGTAGATATCTCCTCTTCGGTGTCACAGACATTACTCTTTCAGTTTAATTTATTACAGTTACTTTTATATGTCACAACTTCTCTTTGAAATGACAGCCATCCAAGTTAAAGTCTTTTCAACTCTAGTGAAAACACATATAATGAGGCTGACACTTGGCTCATGTGGTATTAATCTGGTCCCTTGGTCATTTCTTCTGTGTCTCCTGCTGCAGTCTGCTCTGAAAAAGACATATCTGCAGCTGGGGAGTACATAAGATTAACTTCCGCCTCTCTGTGGCTTCTTGCCTCAGACCACACACCAAATAATTCCTCAAAGCATTATCCAGATTTGCTCAAAATTCACCATGCTTGCTTTATTCCTTCAGTTCTGCCACACATGCATTTGTGGACTTGCTTGCAGCTGATTCTGCTTATGAAACAGGAAACATTTTGCAAAGATGAGGATTTGGGGACAAACACTATTGTAAAATATCTATAATATTTTTTCTGTGGAACTCTTTCCTTTTAGGTTTGCTGGTTTTATTAATGTACACAGTAGATCAGAAAGGTCAGCAAAATGTAACCTTTTTGGTTTTCAACAGTACTCAGGGCATAACAAACCCTATCTAGTCATCCAATACAAACTAAATTATAGTAACTGCTGTGTCCAAAATGAAATAAATAAATAAATAAATGAAAGCAAATAATGGTGCTTATATTGAGAAAGATCTTTAGTGTTGCCTGATCTATTAAATTCAGTAATGTTGTAAAAAAAAGTTGTTGCTGGGTTGATGGGAGAAATGTTAGCTCTCCTATCCAGGGACCTTTAAATCTTAATCACCATTTAAAATCCTTGAAAAGGGAGCAACAGATGTAAGGGATATGTGTATTTGTGCTCACACACCAATGCAGACTCAAAAAGTATCTGTAATGATGAGCAGGAAAAACAATACCTGCAAACTTCTCACTGCTTTCTGTTACCTTGTGGTCAATACAAGAAGTAATAGCTGAGGTTACCAGATACTTCTCATTAAGTCCATACGGGGATGGGAACATATTTTTCGTGTTTGAGTAAACTTCAGTCTGACATCTTTTAATATTAGTGTTGCTCACTTTTCAACTAACTATCTTGTATCAGTAGTTTCAGAATCTTTCTTCCTCCCAGTGCATGAGATCTAATCATTTTCAGATACAGTTTACTGTAAGACCACCAGCCACATCACACTTTCTGTTTTTCACAGTAGTCAAACATAAACATATACATGACCTTTTCATTTATAGATGTTTTGTGTCCCAAGCTATGGCTGTTCTACCTGCAAAACTCCTGTTTTACACTCAGACACATACTGATAATACAAAAGTAGATTGCATGATGATGCAACTAATGTTCTTCATAAGATAAGTTTCCAAAGAATCTGTAAAGGCCCTAATGAGCACTCATTTTCACATCTAATCCTTCAGTACCTATTGCTGTAAGAACCTCCAAGAGCTTGCTCTATCAAGTTTATGACGTAAAAACTCTCACATTGTGAAACATCTTGTGAATAAGTAGAAATCTGTATTATTTCATTATTTGGACATGTGAGATTAATGCCTCCAGAAGGACCATAGCATATGTTTTACCCAAGCAGAGGATGACAAATGTTAGAAACTTCTAGATATCTAATAATAATCTTAGAGTTTAGTCAGTTAAAGAACTTATGTCATTCTCTTGTTCCAATAAATACCTTCCTAATAAATTCTAGTTAACATGACCTTGTAGTAGCAGAGTTTCTTGGTTTGTGATTTTATTATTATTATTATTATTACTATTATTCCTCATCCAAATAGTAGATGTGTTTTCTGGTTTTGAAGGAGAGCTTATACTCACAAGTCATATGTCACAAGCCACTAAAAGTGTCAAAATCTTACAGCAGGCCCTTGGTGGCTTGTTAATCTCTCCTTTTTTTTCCCCTTCTTTTTTAAAGGAAACAGACTAATTCACTTAAACATAATGAGAGACATGCCTGCTATAGCCTATGTTTTAAAAAGTGTCAGCCCAAGCAAGATCTGTCTTATTTCTTCACCCTTTTTCTTGGATCCAACAATTAAACACAAAGCTGAAAAATACAGGTTTTTAAGGCAGAGATATTTAGTATGTCAAATAAGAAACGGAAGTCTTTTTCATAACAGAAAAATATGCAAGTGTTAGGGTAGAGTTTTTCTTCTTTGGGCCCGTCCTTCCAAATGATCATCAGCAACATGCAAAAGATAAACCTCTGTGTTAAACAGGGAGACCAGATATATGTCTAACCTCTTGCCCCCATTTTTCTAATTGGCTTCCATTAGGAACAAAAAGTTAAAATACCTCTAAACCAAAATAACGATATGGTAAGGTGAACTTTTCAACTGCTTAAGAACTTTTCATAAAGTGATAGTATTACAAAGTCCTGTTTTAGGCCAAAAGACTGTTCTACTGTAGTGATATTTCTATACTTGGACCAATAGCTCCTCGTTTACTTTTGAAAAGTAATGGCCAGAAGCTGCATGAGTTGCAGCAAAAATAAAAGTAACAAGTAGTAAAATTCTTACTTGTTAAAGAAAAACTACAAATACCATGCTTTAGAACCTAGGTTTCCTGTCCAGTGTTGGGCTTTTTCATTCTATAGACATTAGCTAGCCAAATCTTGAAATATAGCTATGTTATTTCCTCTTTTTATAGACACAGAGACTGAGGCAGTGTTTAAAGACCTGGATTTTTTCTTTTTTTAATTTTATTCAAGCTTATTCCATGCTAAATAACGGACTGATGATTCTACTCTGTTCCTTATTTTGAGTTCACAATACAAGGGATAATGTTCATGTTCTTAATAGAAATGGGATTTAAGGGGTGAAGTGTAATTGTTCAGTTTTTATAGCAGAGTATGTCTCCAACATAGATGTATACATATGAAAGATTAAATGATGACTTTAATGCTAGTTAGAGATATAGAAAGTAAAAGAAAAGTTTAGAGAAGGGATTGAAAACAGATAAACTATTCTGTCTAATGACAGAGACATTGCAAGGTAGCTTCTCTTGCTAAGCATACCCTTGAACCAGTGTAGATGAGAAAACTGAAAGTATTTGAAAAAAAATTGACCTCAATGAGTAAAGCTAGGAGCTACTGGTAATCCGTAAACTGTCCTTTGGAAGATCTGGATTTGGGAACTTACTTTGTTTTACAATGAAAAATAAATATTTCAAGTATTGCTAAAGTATTCACTACTGATAACAGCTGAAGAGAGATACTACTGATACTAGAGAGATACTAGCTGAAGAGATTCACTACTGATAACAGCTCCAGGAGAGCAGAGTCTGAAAGCCAGCATATTTTGCATACGGATTCCAAATTCATAATTTTAATTGCTTCCTTCTCATGCTGTTGAGCTTTACAGAGGAGTTAGTGTTGGAGAGATTTAACTGAAGAAAAGGTATTCATCCAGGAACAAAAGAAACTTGCCTACAGAAAGGCAGGAGGAACAGGTCTGATATTTTAAAAAATGAAGAGACTATTGCAAGCAGGCATTCAGGGATTCGAGTGGTTAATTGCAAAGACACAGAAACCTAAGGCTGTGGGCAGCCTCTACTAGAAGTAAGTAGACGAGAAGTCCTCCAGCAATTTGTTAAATTGCTCTGCTGGAGTTTACTAAATCTCATCAGCTCATGTGAGCATTCCATAACTTCCATCATGAAAAATCACCCAGAAATCACCCAGTTTAACTTTACTGGCTTAAACGCAAGATATTATCTAAAGCAAGTGTGTCCACTGGAATGTTTGGAGATCAGCTAAGCTCCATCTGGGATTGGTGATGAGCAGCTGGAGACGGGAGTTTTTTCTGCCAGTGTAGGAAAGAATGTTTTCACTCCTACTGAAATCAGTGATACTGGAATTTCTGGACTTCTCAACAGCTGAAATCAAAAAGTGTCTAGTGACACTGAGATCAGACTTCATCAAGGCATAGACAGGAAGAATTTTATAGTAGAGATTATCATTACTTTGAAATATCCAGTATTGACACTGAGAGAGGTAGGACATGAAACCACATCAAGACTGACTTCATGATTCATAGCAGAGAACCAGGATGCTTTAGAATGAAAAAAGTAAAGGGAGTGCTAGCAGGAGTGTCATTTGATATAAAATCACCAAAATCATTTAGACTTTCAACAGAGAGGGTGGAGTTTTGACCCTGTACCTAAGTGCAGCAGTCCAGGATCTCAGTTATGCATTCCTCATATTTCTTTCAAATTGGCAATGCAAAATAGCCAATTTTTTTCACACCAGGATTTCAATTTCTATCAGGAGTATCATTTCAGCACCTTATAAAAGTAATAGAACCACCTTAGAATCTAGTCCAGGAGAAAATACCAATAGATTTTATGGGTTGTGCCAATCCTGGAAAAGGTTACCAATGTCGATTTTGCAGAAGGCTGAAGTAGCCAAAGGAGAAGGTCAGTTGTGGGATAAAAGGGAAAAGGAAATTAAAACAGAATTCTTTGTTCTTCAAGCTGCAGAATAACCAGTGGGGAGGCAGAAGCACTCTGAAACTGCATGATAAACTTCTCATCTTTTTTGTGCCCTGCATCTACCTTAAAAATTCTGTCTTTTCTTTATCTGCATAAACTTCAAAGCTAAAACACTAATGCTGGAACCATTCTTACTAGATAGCTTCAGCAGACAATTTCTGTGAAAAAGCAGTCTATGAATGGTATCAGCAAAGTATTTGTTACCTCTCCAGAGCACTAACTCATTCCCAGGATGGGCACATCCAGGTGGCTTCTCCCACTTACAAACATCAAGGTTTTGGCAGTTTGAGACATGTAGGTAGGCAAGGAGCAGTTATGTGGCTCTTGGCCTAGAACAGGGAAGTCCTGCAAAGACATGCAATATGTAACCAGTAAGTTTATGGTACCAAAAAAATAAAATAAAATAAAAAATAAAAAATCTGTACTCATCTTTCTCTGGCATCCTTTTTACATCAGCTTTTGGTGGAACACTTTAAAAGTGGTTGGACAGTCCAGTGTTCCAGGATCAAGGTTCAGCCAGCATTGTTGCATGCCTTATGATGACTGAGGTGTTCTACTGCAAGCACAGCCTTACCATGGGCATTCATTACACTTGGTCAGTGTGTATCCATTAATTAAAAACTTGTAAAGGCACAGGACTTAAAAAAAGACTCTTGGGAATTCTACTATGGTCCCTGTTATTGCTAATACTTGCCATATAAATTTGTTCAGAAGCTTACTGAGTTCAATTAACAACAGATAGGTTCTTCTCATCATACTCTTTAGCTAAAGGCTGTTGCACAATCTCCCTCCTTTACATGTTACAATTAGTTCTTATTTTCAGTCAGAACACATTCACAGTCAGTACTACTCCTCCTGCTCTTTTGACAGCAGGTTTCTTCACTGCCTTTTCCTCTCTAAAGCTCACTCTAAAGCTTACTACCACAACGTATATACAGGGAGCTGATACACTTTTTTTTTTTTTTTTCTCATCTGCTAAACTTAATATGTCAAGTTCATTGCTAAAGAGAGCCCAGTGTGCTGAGCAATACCCTCACCATATTCCTGCTGGTCCTGGCCATGAAGCACTGTAGCTAAATCCATATGGACTAATAAGCTATGCATCTTAGTGGATCATGTTAATTCATGTGTTGTACCCTGAAAGCATATCTGTCTTGCTTTCCGAGTTTAGTATCTTTACTGGGGCAGCTTAGTTTGATGTATTTCTTTTCTGGATATGTTTCTAGCCCTGGATGGTTTTGTGTAGACATGCCCTTTTCTTGTAAGCTAATGCTTTCATTTTCCTGTCTTGTAGAGCTGCTTCTAGGTGCCTGGTCTTAAACTAAAATTGCACACCATGTCCCAGGCCAGGTTCTGCCCTCAATGCTCAGGACTCACACTATTAATTTCTCAGAGCCAGCGGAAATGAGTAGTAAGAAGAATTCTAATATTGCCAAAACTAACAAACCCCCAAACAGACCTTACACCTGTCACATGCCCAATAAATAAAAGAAATGTAAGAATAGAAATGGAGCTAGCTTACAATATATTTAACAGGACAAAATGTTGGAAAATTTGAAGTCCTCCATTAAGAGCGATGGTCAGAATACAGCTGATATAGGCGAAGATGAATTGAAGCTATTTATCACATAGTGTTTTACTCTCATTGATTTGGCACATAAGGCTTCTCTTTAAATTTAGAAGTGGAGAATTGGTTTATGGGTGTTTTAGGGGAGGAACTCATTTTTCCCACTTCCTGAAAGATATTGAAATGCCACAGTATTTACCATTCAGTGAATATGAAATATTGAAATAGACTCTCCTATAAAATCAAAGTCCAGAATAATGTCAGTTTATATTAAACACAGCATTTTATGGAAATTAATTTAAAATATATTTTAAAAACTGCCAAAATTGAAATTTATTTTTTGCTATAGTGAGTTTAAATTACAAACAAAAATGTTTTTTCTTTGTAAAAGTATAAAAAATAAATTGTATGATAATTTTTAGAAAGTTAAATTGAAAATCTTGTTGAAACCCATTATTTCTATGGGAAAATGAAATGAATGAACAGTCATACTTTCAAATAAAGTAATGGTTGGTCATAAAATTTCTACATATACTTCAGGATATATACTTCTATATATAGCTTCAGAATAAGAAAGGAATTGGAGAGTAAACAGATAAAAGCTGATAAGAGAGTTCTAATACTCTTTGTCAAATAACCAGGCTCATCACTAGAATTAAGCTAAACACAAAGAATGATTATATTATGTTTTGCACAGGCTTTTGTCCAAGTCCTGACACCAGGCAAGGAGTCTGATTGGCCATTAAACATCTTAGCTGGTGTTTGAGGCTCAAGGTACTGATTTCTGTACAACTGAAGGAATAGAGTTCCTGCGAGTCCTTAGGTAGCTCTGGTCCCTAAGAGGTATTGGATCATTGAATTAGAAATACCAGAGAACTAGGGGGCATACCACTAATACTGGGACCTAATACTGTGCACAGAACTCTTGGTTTCCATGCAGAAACCTGTCCACAGGTTATCATCTTTTTTTTATAGATGGAGAAGGGTAGAAGCAAAGCTGTATCTTTACTTCCTTGGCTTCATTCCATTGTATTTATCAATGGTTTTAAGGCTAACATTAGGAAATATGCTTGTTTTCTCCTCCTGACATTTTTCAGGAGTGGCAAGACAACTGCCATAAATTCTGGATACAGTACAAGCTGAGGAACCAGGATGTTTTTCATGAAGTTGTGTCTTTTATAGAAAATACATATTTGCATTTAGAAAAGCACTTTAGGAAACAATGTGCTTTATGTGGCTGTGTATTTGCACTGAATATAATTCATAGTGGTCTCTTACTTCCATGTTGAGGAGGGATGAGGACAATGTGCTAACTTTTTTTTTTTTTTTAAATCTTGTGACAGAGCTTTTCACAATAGTATTTCCTGAAACATTTAGGTATAATTTCACTTGTTTCTGACATTCTAAGTTAGATATATCAACCAAAACTACTCTTAGCACTTCCTTGATGCATCAACATGTCACAGAAGACGTGTGGACTGTTGCATGTAATGTAAGGAGATAATGGGCACCACATGATTATTTTTTTTTCATGTTTTCTTTTTCTTCTACTATCTGTATGTCTGGCTTTAATCAGTGACTTCTCTGTGAAATGTTGCAATTGGGCCTGAACAAGCTTTTTGCTCTTCTCTGATATGGAACTGTGGATTATAGGTGAAACTGCATTAAGAGGCTACAGAGGTTAACTATGCCTGAAAGTTTCCAGTACCATCCACATCACTTGACACTCTCAGCACACTACATAAACAATCTGGGAGAAGCTATCAGAGCTGCAGTTGCCCATCCCCTGCTCTATCTGCTTTAATTTTGAAAATTTCACACATGGTGGTGTATTTTGGATTGATTAATTTAATCATTCAGCTAAGATGGTTGGTCAGCTGCACATACTATGTATGGTATTTCTTTCACACGTACAAGGAAAAAGGTTCTTACATATCTTCAAACTAAAGAGTCTTCCTTTCCATCTAAAAGGTCTCCTTTAACTTGAAGTACCTAATCTTCTTTTTAAGAATAGTTTGAAGTAATTTAGGTAGACACCTGCATACGTTGTGCTTGCCAATAATTTTGAGGCTCTGTAATCACATTTAGCTAGTTTAAAACCTTTTTTTTTTTTTCTCTGTTGTCCCATGAAAATTTTATATAGACCCAGAAGCTGGCTTTCATTGGGAAAACTGATTAAACAAAAGTGTTGTCAAGATCATAGTGTAAACATACTGATAAAAGTTGCTCTTTTAAACAGAATCCTTGCAGGTGTTCAGTTAAAAACAGAAATCATAAGGTTTTTAAACAAAAAGCAGCCCTCAGAACACTCATGTCTCATTTAAGATTATTTTGTTTCAACCCAAACTCTGTGAAATCAATTATCTCCTATGTAAAATAGAGGAATGAATGTACAAGTACCTGCTTCCCTCCATCTCTTGTTATGATGTTTTCTTACATTCTAACACCATATTCTTTAATCTTTTTGAAGAAAAGAGGCAGCTTTATGCTTTGGAGTATGCAGGAACAAGTTGAGGAAGGGTTGGAAGGTCAGCGAGGGAGCTTAAAGCGTGGCAATTCACTTCTGTCTCACCTCATTCCTGCTTCTTCAGAGCAGCAGCGCAATAAGCTTTTAAATCTGTTTGATATGGCTCATATGCTTGAAGCAACTTGGACACTGTTTGCATAGGAGCTGTCTTGAATTTGCCTATATGAGATCACAGCTAAAAAAAATCATAGGACACTCAAGGAATTCTCCAGGTTGCTAGATTTAATTACCAGAATTTCTAAGGAATTCTTTTGTACCAAAAATAATTGGATCATCATTTTTTTAAGTGGATTAGATACAAAAATATGATGTAAAACAACCATTACATTGAGATATGATGTGGGACATTTTTAGCTGTCAAAATGTGCTTAGAAATGTATAACAAATGCCAGCATGATACTGTGAATTGTGAAAAGGATAAGACACAAGTTCTGCTGTTTGCTGTTCCCAGTAAATGTCTACTTTTGTTTAGACATTGTTACTACAAAAACCAAGATAAGACTGTGATTTGCCAAATGTTGAATTGTAGTGTCCAACTAGGGCTTTGAATTAAAATGCACATAAGCCAAAAATTACGTTTATATCATCTAGTGTGTTGTGTAACAAAAGAGTGTTAGGTAGTCCAGTTAATGAAATTATTAAATTTTGGCCGTGGTGTTAAATTGAGTTTATATTCAATGTTGTTTTGAGGGAGAGTGGATGGAAGGAAAGTTAAATTGTAGTTCATATTAATTGAAAAGATTAAGCTGTTGTTGATATAAAAAAGTCTGTAAACAACAATTAGGTGCTATCTGATAGTTGTTTTTTCTAAAAAGAAAAGTTGGAAAGAGTGTGCTTTAGAACAGAATAGTCGAAAGTGAAGTTTTTATTCCATGTAAGCAATAATCTGTGTCACCAGCTGCCTTTTTGTACAGGTGAGACTTTGCTGGTATTAGGAGAACTGTGCACTGAGAAAAAGGTCTTTTAGCCCATAATGCAAGTCAAAATATAACAGCTAAATATTCAGTGGCATAAGGTAGCCCATGGGAATTAACATACCTCATTATCTTCTGTCAAATAAAACACTGGTTATCAAAATTAGTATGGCCTTTTCCATTGTTTTGTAAAGTAGACAGAATGTACAATTTAAAGGATCTCATTCTTTATATCAAAACACTATTGTAGTCACTTGGATAATTTGCTTGAAGATAAATATCACTTGAATGGAGGAGTCTTCAGGATCGGCTTTGGTCTTCTTGCAAGTTGCCAAGGCAGTTTCAGTTGGACAAAATCTGCACACCCCAGCTTTTATGAGTTATGTTTGTTGTTTATTTTTCCATTATCAAGATGACCAGTCATATGTTTCATAAATAGTATTTTGATTGAGAGTGTGGCAAACAAGCTCCATTTGTCCCTTGTTTGGTTTGACACCATTCATGGATGCTAACACTTAATTAGTCATTGTCTGATCCAAGGAATTTGAGTAGCTCATTGCTTTTCTTTGTTTATTCCATCCCATCAGTAAGTAGAGTAGTGCAAGATGTATCTTGAAACAGAACGTGATGTGAAATGTCCATGTTGAAAAATTGCTCGTTATGGGTAACAGAATTTAAGCCGTTGCACCGTTCTGCAATTCGTGCAATGATAGACAACACGCGTCTAAATTACATATCAGAAAAATAGAGAGATGATTGGAAACCATAGCTAGGAATATCTCTGAGGCTTGAAGGTGAAATTAAACTATCATCAAGAAAAAGAGAAACTAGACCAAAATTTGAAAATATAACGTATTTAAGTCCGTTTCAAATAAAGCTGTCTGAAAATCAACAACTGTAGTTGTAAAGGGCTCATGCAATTGTTGTGATGTCAGTCTAGATGTACACCACCCATTCTTCCAAGTACTAGCTTTCTAGTTTGAGTTTCACTGAATAAAATTGTTCAAAGAAAGTTCAAGTTTTAGAAAGGTTTCCACATAGACAAAAATACCAGCCCTGTTCCCTTTTGAATGATTTGTATAAACATTTGCAACAACTCAATCCTGAAATGTTCATTAAAGTCAAGGTCTGCTAAGCTTCACAGTTTTTGGTTTTACTGGGAGTATTTCCAGTTGTTGCATGATACGTAAAGTTTTTTTCCCCTTTTATTTAGCATATTTTGCTGTATCAATAAGCAAGGAGGCAGGTAAAGACCCTTTAAGGCACCACTTTTTTTGGATCAACTCAAGCCAAACCTTTACTGCTTATATTTGTATGAAATCTTTCCCTTTATCTGTATTTTAAGTTAAAATAAATTTAAAATTTTTGATGCTAGAAGCTAAGCCTTTGGGTATCCCCTGATAGTGTCTGAATGTGCATAGTTTTTCACACATTCAAGCAATTCAAGCATTTATAGCTGCTGTCCAGAAAGATATGCCAAATAACTTAATTCTCTTCATATATATCAGGAAAAAAAAATAGAAAAGGTGAGACAGGGCCCAGAACAATAAATAAGAGATGAGAGATCTGGTTATTTAAAATTACAAACAAAAATGTCATTGTTGACGTACATCTCCTGATTATTTTCTTAGCAGAATTATTTGTATAAGATGATTAGGACTGACTGACTGCCTAGCTGTAGGAGAGTATTAGGTGACATGTAGTTTTACAGGTGTAGTAGTGAAACCATGAGTATCAAAGTGTGTGTGTGAGTTTGTGTGTGTGCACGTACATAAAAAGAACAGATTAAATAACAGATATTATCTTGCTATCTTACTCAAGGTAGTTTGCTGCAAAACATTTTTTTAATTATTTTTATTATTTTTACTAATTAATCCTTTGGCTTGTTATCTAGCTGCTTGGTTTTGTTCTTGTGGCTGCAGTTGTTTTGCCTAGACAAACACATACATGAATATACATTGAACGGGATTTGGAGGAAGGATTTACAGTAATTTACATAAGTTAGCCACATTAAAAAAAAAAAAAAGAAAAAAAAGCAAGGGCATTCCTGTTAGAAACTTGGCCTCAGCTAGTGTCTGCCTAAGCACTGTTCAGTCTAATGAATGGCAATGGAGCCTACTATTACGAAGTGCAGGGAATCATCAAAGGTAATAAAATTGAGATCAGACCAAAGCAGCATCTGGGAGTGAAGTTTTAAGTAGCAGACAGGAATGTGTACTAATTATTGGATTGTTAATATGTTGCATGTGTTGGTTGAGTAGAGATGGTGTGACTAAGGGCAGGCAGTAGCAGAGCCAGTAGCCCTGGATTTTATCCATCACAGATTCTGTATTAAATCTCCAGCTGCTTTATAACTTTCCTAATAAAGCATATTCCCATGCACAACCTGTCTGTCCAGCTGAGCACACCACTTCTTCCAGATGTCACCAAATTTATGTAACAGCCTTGGACCATTTGGCTTCCTGCTAAACTGGATCGAAAGCTTAGAAGAGACAGCTGGACAATGTTTCACTGCTACTAAAATATTTCCATTGTATACATCAGACACTCAAGTTCATCAACGTGCTTTGATGGCTTCTTTCCTATATATACAGGAGGAACATTTAGTTGAGATGATATTGCAGCATTGCCTTCAAACACAGCATTCCAAGATGTCTTTTATCCTTACATAAGATTGCTCTTGATTATGTTCTTCCTTTTTAAAGATCAGGCGGCTGTGGAGAAAGTATTATTTTCTTTTCTATCAAAGGTTTGCCCAAGAAATAAGGAGCAAATACACTTCACCAGCCAAAAAAAAAAAAAAAACTTCCAAGTTCCAATGCTATAGCAACATAGGTTAATTAGTTTTCCGGAAACACAGGAAGCAATAAAAGTCCTGTAGTGCTTGGCATGTGATGTCCCAGGATAATATAATCAGCTTACATGTCTGCAGGAGAAATATTCTTGAATATTAACTGGAGTAATAGTGCAGTCAGTGAAGCCATCATTTTTTCTCTGTGAAGTCTTCCAAATTTCAGGTTTTTGCCATCAATAACTGTTTAAAATGCAGAAAGTTCACCTATTATCATCACTACTGTTTGTATCATTCTCAGTTTATGTTCTGTTCTGATCCCAAACTTCCTCTGGCTATCTGTTATCAATGAAAAATCTATACTACATATAAATACTTTATACTACATATAAAGGGAATTTCTCTCTCACACCTAGAAGCTTTATGAAGCTCTTATGAAGCTTTATATTTCTTGTGTTAGTCTGAATGTTATGTTCATGTTAGGGAAACACTTCAATGCTTTTTCAGTTGTAAGAAATGGAAATTGGCTACCAGGTGTTTTTGTAGGATGCAGGTTCAAATTCTTCATGGAGAGCCTGCCATTAGCAGACTGTAGTTTTCAGTCCATGATGAAAAGTTTTGGTTCGAGCGAGCAAAAAGTAGAGAGGCAATGGAAATTCCATGGAAATGGAATTGCATTTGTGATTTGATCAAGGGTGTGTGTCAGGAACACTTATGTCTTGTGCCCCATCACAGGCCACCACCAGCTTGCTTATGGTGGCCTGGATAAGGCCCACAGTACTTGAGATTCTCTCCCCTCAGTCTTAAGTGATTCAATGACCAGATGGTCATTCAAATAAAGAATTTACGTTTGAAAAGAGAAATCGAAGTGTGCTGTAGCTCTTCCAAGCTCTGTCCACTGTCCTCTACCAGGCTGCTAGGACTGATAGGGTTTTTCCTGTTCTCATTTTGTTTGCAGACTCCAGTAGTGGTAAGCCTGAAATTTCTTTATTTTTTCCAGCTCTGTGGATTTTGAAACATATCTTCTCACTGTCTGTTTTTTTTTATAATATATTTCACTTTGGACACAAATACCCTCCCATCTGACTCCACTGGTAGCAGTGGCTTGGTCAGCCTCCTTGGTGCAGAACAAAAACACTTTTGAAATCTTGAAATGTTTCCTGAGCTAGAGAGATGGTTTCCCACCCAGCTCTTGCTAGCAGTCACATATTTATCCATGGAATCCCCATATGGCTTTGTGGGTGGTAATGTGTAGAGGGCAGCTTTCCCACCACAGCAGTTTTCCTCAGTACAGATTTATTTCTCTTTTGCTCTGCAGAGTTTTCAATCTTAATCACTGCTAAACTTAGGCCTGGTGTTTGTAGGCCAATATTAACTGTACGAGGAAATAGCCTATATTGAACCTCACGGCTCCTTGGATACCCATTTGTTACTTTTTGTCTTTAAAATTGGATAATTATTTTGAAAGTTTCCTCATCCTGACTAGAGGCAGAATAGAATGTACAAAATCCTGGCACCAAGACTTTCATTACAAACTCCAGCCTGGAGGCAAATTGGTGACTCTCTGAGGGTTGAAAACCTCAGCCATGCAGAAAGCAGAAGAGAACCAACAAAAGCAGAGTCCTCTGGCTGACTCCTGTAGATGAGAGCGCTGCAGTGTTCTGTGTACATAGCAGGGGGTAGGCAGAAGTCAACTTTTGGCATCTTTGTCAGCTCTGAAGCCTGAATTCTTCAGTAATTCTAGGCACAAAAGTATGAGAGCAACAGGGTCACCCTGAAATTGATAAACAGCAGCTTGAAAATGTCTTCCATTATATAAAGATTGGCTGGAACCAGATAGAGTGTCACATATCTTGCCCTCTTAACTTGTTAGCTGAAAACAGGATTTTGAGATGTGTACCTGTCTTTTGTTATTAATATGCTCCAAGGGGCTGAAAAGCCTTTTGGTCCCAGTCCAGTAGTTACAGACCTTAGCTCAGTTAGAAGATCTTTCTGGCAAAACATGACTTATTCTCTTACTTGGAGGAAATGTTGTTCCTACATTGTCTGGGAAAAAGGAAATATAAGGTATAGTTCATATATGCTGACCCCAGCTGAGACCTAGGGTCTGAGAGGCATTTAACACACACCATGGCTCTCTACTGCAGTCTGGTATAATGGAAATAACAGGGAATCATCTCTCCTTCTCTTCTAATACGCACTGAGTACCACTACATCTCTTCTATCATACTAATGGAACCTAAGTAGACTGTAGGCATCAACAGGTTAAGAGTTTTTCATCATTTAATTTCATAGAGGGTTCATCCCCAAAAGAGAAAATTCTTTTCAAAATTCTAGTTTTTAACAATATCATATGATGATGAAATGTAAAATCTGTTAGATGTTGGGGTGTTCATGCAAAAACCTAACAATGAAACACCAATGTGTATGATCTGGCACAAGATTGGATTTTTGTTTTTAATTGTAAGATTGCATTCAAAGTATTTTTTCTCTTTTAATGGCTTAAAATTGAAAGAACTAAACTGGCATTTCACCGTATTTTGTTATTTCATAAATGCTACTGCCTAGAATGAAAGTACAAACAAAACAGGAAGAAAGACTGATTGAGTCTAAACTCTCTATTGAAGTGCTAAACACTGCCATTCAGATACTGCCATTCATCTTTGGTGGACAACATAAGAAAAATAAACAATAAAGTTTATTGTTGTTTATTTATTGGCAGTTAGAAATTTACACCAAAGCAAATCAATTAGTTGTAATTCATAATTCTCTGTTTTGGTTCAAGTCAATAAATTATCCTAACAGTTACAAGCATTAGAAAACTGAAGTTGTGAATTAAAACTACTTGCAAGTATGTATGTAACGAAGCACCTAGTGAATGAAACTTATTTTTCATAATAAAATCACAAGGAAAATAATTCACATTTCTGCTTTTGTAATTGATAAAAAAGATTGCCCTAAACAGTGGATGCTGTTTGCAATCTAGGGAACATCAGATATATTCTCTTTTACAGTAACATTATCCTGATTTAGTGTTCTCTTGAAAAGAAGTCCTGAAAGAAAACCTAAAAGATGCCAGGCTGTTCTTTCATTATTATTTTTTTCCTAGTTATTAGGTGTGTGGTTTTTTTAATAGATATTATTTGTATGAAGTTGAATTATGAGACCACAAGAGTTGCTTTGCAAGGTGCTGTACAAGCACTTCAGAAAGCGTAGTCGCAGCACATGATGTCATTTACTTGTGTCTTTGGAAGCAAAGAGGAAAAGAGGGACAGAAAGAGGCCATGTTGGTAAGATGAGACATTTCCTCCTGTTTTAGGAACAGCAAAACGTTTCCATCTTCAGTTATAGTTTAAAGAAGATTGGGTAGAGTAACTGCAGCCTGCTCTGGAGCAAGCTGTGTCCTTGGCACACTTGCTGAGTTGGATGAAAGGCATAAGTGCAAACTTATGTGTATGGTATGGTGCAAACTCAGAGAATTAGACTGAACTTAGGGCACTGAGCACTGAAAGGCACTAGAAAGGGACCTTCCCATTGATTTGCTTGAATAATTTAGTGGTAGGATATTAGAAAGCACAACTCTGATTACAAGGGAAATGGGAAGTTCAGACATTAACACTTCTGTACCTGTCAGAGCCTCTTGTTTAGAAGGGAGATTCTCAGAATAAATCTTAAAAGAGAACTTTGTTTGTTTGTTTTTTACTTCAAACAGTTTGCATAGTTCTGATTTACCCTGGTTTCTAGCACTAAAGAAATCTTGCTTAAGTGCAAGGCAACCTTTTTCTATAGAACATAAATCAAAAATATTTTCAAATGGCACTGCAGTGCAATCTCTTATCAGTGATAGATTTAAAATAACAAAATATATTGCATTCTTTTTTTTTTTCCTAAATTGGCAAAAGTTATTTTTCGGACAGAGACAAAGTCAGTATCACATCCTCAGGGAATTTTGTGCATTTGTTCTTTGTATTACACCATAGCAAGAAAGTAGCAGCTGGAATTGCTGTTCTTCTTCAAATCAGCAGTAGTTTTGCCATTAAATTAATTGGCAGAAGAGCCAGTTTACAATTCACTAGAGTAGAAACCACTGATTCCTGAAAGAGAATGGTATTTCTGAAGCAGTCCTTGAACTACCTTTAAGTGTTCATGTCATACAGATTTTATCTCATACAAAATAACCTTTTGAAAAAAATGCTACCCTAGATAAAACTCATTGGCAAGGTATTCCCAAAGGTCTTCTTGGTGTGTAGTGGATCTTAGTAGACAAAATACTTCATTAGCAGCATTAGTTTTTTATGTTAAAGTTGTATTTTATTTTATTCAGTTTAATAGTATCAGAGCTGTGTGCAAACTAACAATTTAAGACAGATTCTTGGGTGCTATAGCTCCGGGTTTATTTATCTCTGTTGGAACTGACAAATTTCAATATTTTTTTTGTTTTTTTTTTTGTCACAGAGAGAAATAAAGAAATAAATAATAATAAAAACATTTTCTGGGCATGGGTTCTTTGTGGACTGCTAGCAGTGATCAGTGGGTGACAAAAACTCTGGGCATTTGAAAGTCACTAAATCACCAAAATTCCAGAAACGAAAAACTTCATTAGGTTATTATGTAACACCAATGTCTTTACATATGATCCCACTCGCAAAATCCAAATAATCGGATTTCCAAGAAGCTTATTAAAAGGTTGTATGCGACCCAAATAGGACCACACTGAGGTGCAAAAGAGGTCACTCAATTGATTCCAGTGGAGCAGCTTCTCCATAAAGTAGCTGAGAGCTCGATCTTATTATTCTGAGTTACACAGGTTTTTGCTAGTCTGAGTGGGAAAATCTTGATAGTATTTTTGGTTTTGCTTTTTTTGATATTCAATATTTCCCTTTAAAGGGCCAAATAGGAAATGAGTGCCTCCTTGCATATGTTAGCTAAGAGCTGTTGATAGAGTGATTATAATTACTGTTTTCTTGAAGAAAAAATCTGTCCTTTATTGTAGATTGATAAAAAACAACTGTTAACTGTATCTGGCACAGACATAGCTGATGAGCAACATACATTAATATGTTATTTTAGTGTGTTTTATTTTACAGAAGTTTTTTTGTGTTGTGTGTATATTTTCAGATTGTGATAAAGTAATATCTATCCTGATCAAGAGTTGAGTTTGAGTTGCGAGGAAATGGACTTCACTGAGATATGTGCAATTAAGGGATCCAGACTGAAGTTCATGGAAGTGTTGCCACTGACTCCAGTGAACTTAAAATCTTGTCACTAATGAATGTAAAATTAAAGATTCCTTATTTTCTTAGATTACTCAAATGTATGCCCTGCAATTTTAGTTAATAACTGGCAGATATCAACAGTTAGTTTCAACACAACAATGTCAGTTCTCCTGTGTAAATCAATACTTTATAAGAGGGGTTAGTCCCTATGCTGTTAAAACATAGTGTTAAAAGTAGGAAATTCTTTATGACCAGCTGTAACCTTTATTAGAAAGAAAAGCTTCCAAACATACAGTTGACTGTGGTTTTTTTTTTTCATTTGTTTTTGTTGTTATTGTTTTTTAACCATCTTGTCTTCAAGTTCTACTCTCTACCTTAAATTTTAAATGGCAATTTTTAAATCAGGTTTAAATCTAGTTCCAGATAAATCAATTTCTAACATGCTGTCCTGGCAGAATATTTGTTTTTTGTAGAGCTAAAAATTAAAATGTGTTTTAGCTTAGATAAAAAGTTTGGAAAGGCCAGAGATTATTTTATTCCTCTTTCTCAAAGTACCCAAAAGATTCCCATTATATATTCCAAACTTTAATGATCCATAAAAATTACTGTATGCTTGGGATGGATGACAAAGTATCCAATTTCTCGCTTTGCCTCAGAGACAAGCATGCATCCTCCTGAAAAATTATCCTGGATAGCAATTTCAACATGACTTTGAACTCATCCTTGACAGCATCTTATTCTGAATACAGTTCTGTCTCAAAGAGCCCTACTGGACACATGGCTGCCCTCGAAGATTCAGGTCTCATTGACATCTGGAGATGATCTCACTGTGATCGGTCTCTCTCATCTCCCACCAATCTTCCCTCAAACAATTTCCAACTCATTTTTCTCACGCAGGCATTATTATGCCCAGAATTCATCTTTGTAGTATTTTTATCTGCACAAAGAAATGGTAATAGTACAAAGCTATGACTCACTGAACAAAGTCTGTCAGTATGAATTCTGAAAACTGTTCTCTTCAGAAAGCCTTTTTTGGATTCTGCTAACCAAGTCAGTCTTTACTGACCGTTACTCCACCCTTGCTAGATGCCCTTGCTATTTATTGTCTTCTCCTTCTCACCTTTCTCAGACTTTTCAAAAACTCTGTAAAAGCCATTATATCACTCCTACCAGCCTCTGTTTTCCATTTGTAGATGGTAATATAAACAGAAACTGTTGCTAATTGATTTTATCACATGGTCACAATGTTAACTTGTGTTTGTTTATCCTATTTGTTGTATCCTCACAATATATCTTTAGAATGGAAGCTTTGGGGATAGGGATCATTTCAAGAATGAGTGTGAATAAAGAACTCTGCAAAATGGGAAAGTAGATCGTGAATGAGACCTCCAAGCAGCATTGCAGCTAAACAAAAATACCTCATCTTTTTGTGTACACACACCTACACACATAGCTCAAGTGTTCCATGTTAGGAAAAACCTTCTTGTTTTTGTAAAGTAGCAAAGCACATGGTTTTGATGGTTTGCGCAGGACAATGTAGAAATATGGTTATAGACAAAGATTTCGTTTAATTCACACCCATGTACAAAGCCTGGTGTGTGTGTGTTAAGTTCAGTTTAAGTTGATTTATAAATTAAGAAGAATCCTTTTGTCTTTTTTTTCTCTTTTTCACTCCCCAATTTGCATGTGCTTTCTTTAATTATATGAAGAGAGCAAGGTGGTAATTTTAATTCCACTTGTTTTCAAACAAGGAGAGACTGTGATTCTTTACAGTGCACTCCTGTTTGTGTAATGCATCAACTATCTTTTTTTTTTTTTTTCCATTTTTTTTTTCAGGAAAGCACCCACTTGGTGAGCTGTTTTTCAAAGGACATAAAATCTTAAAGACAGGTTTCATCAAAAAAGAGAGCAGCTCTCATAAGACGACACATGTAGATCATCATACAGAATTCTGTCTATGATAGCTGGCTGACTGAACCAATCCATTACATATTCTTTACCGAGCCATCAAAAATAGAAATTGAATGATTTGTCACTGGCTATTTTCGGGCAGAAAAACTCAGCAATCTTGGGGTTTATTGCTGATTCAACAGGAAGAAGACTGCTCTTTGTGATTCTGTTTGTTTATTTGTTTGTTTGTTTTTCCTTTTGGCCCATCCACAAAACTGAAAATCAGATTGTCTAAAAATCGTGCAATGTAACTGTTCTCTTCTTCAACATTTGCTTTAAATGCATGGAAATAAATGGAAAACAGAATAAAATTCAACATGGATTTTCCAAAAGGGCATCATGTCAGTGTAATCTGATGTCTTTCTTTGATGATTGTTTTTTCTGGACAAGCAAAATAAATGAGATCTCATCTATCTGGCTAGACATCAGAAGAGTTAATATGTTTTCAATGCTTTTAGTAGTAACTTGGACAGCTAAAATTAAATTTGGTGGTGTGACATCGGAAAACCTTGAAAATATAAAGCAGTAGTAGTATGGGAAGTAGTAGTAATATGGGAAGTATTTGGTGAGATTGATAAGTGAAAAGGTGGGCGAGAATTCAACAGTATAAAAAGGAAAACAAACTATTTTGAGATAATAACACGAACATATATTGTATGCAACTATTGATTAATCTTCAAGCGAGACTTCAGCAGACCACTTTATCACAGAATGAGTACGAATTTCTAATGTGATTCAGCTATAAGAAATGTAAGTGCAAGCATCTTACATTCTGTAATAGATGTATCTTGAAGTGGAGGGAAAATTGTGATTTCATTCTACGAATCACTGTTAGACCTCAAATGAAATAAAATGTATTATTCTAGTCAAGAAAAAAAAAAAAAAAAAGGTATGTGGAGTAGGCAAGAATCTGTGGGTAACTCTGTAGTGGACATGCACAGTTTTACCAGGGAGTCTGAAAAACACCTGACTTATTTAACCAGGAAAAAGAAAGGCTGAAAGAAGATATAAGAGTTCTCCATTAATGTATCTAAGCAGGAAGATAAAGAGCAACCCCATATGTAAGGAAAGAGACAAGATGACTGCTTGCACTAAAAGAGAATGATACAGAAGTGTGAGAAAAAAAGAGGTAGAAATGATCCTTTAGAAAAAAAAAATCTGGAATTTATATTTTTTAACTCTACAATACAGATTTTTGAAATGTACTTTGAAAAAAAAAATCTAAGCAAGAATTAAGGTTTATCAGTTTACGAACTGAACATATGAAGCAGTTGCTTCATATAGCAAGTAACTTAACTCAGTTTTACTACCATACTTCATATTATCATGATTTAAAACACCAACAGAAATATTTAATTTAAAAACAATTGTTTTGTATTTGTTGGTTTTAGTCATTTTGTTGATTCTCACTGCTTGGTACTGTTCAACACTCCTCTTTGCTAACCACAAAGTATCTGCAGATTTTTCTATGTGTAGTTATATGGCTTAATGAACAGTTATTCAGAATCTTATTTTTTCTTTTTGGTTTTGCTAGAAAATGGTGGATGATAAGTTAGTTATTTACAAGATAATCATTTACATATGGCTTTTGTCAAGCCACATTTGAAAAGAAATTAGCATGTAACTAAAAAAATTCAAAAAACAATTTAACATTGTTTTGCTAGTTAAATTACATGAAATGACATTGTGTTGGAAGCATAAAGAGTAATTTGTCAAAACATGCTTTGCATTTAGTATGAACTAATTTGTTAAGCAAAAGACTGTATATATTTAGTATACTGAACTGATTGTTTCTAGTTACTATGTCCTTTAGGTTTTTAAAAGTAGTGGAACTCATCTTCTGACACCTTGTTTGTAATCACTGATTTCTTTCTTGTTAAAAATTTTACTTTTTTTGAAAGTCCCAATCACTTCTTAACTTTGAATGGATGACATACTGACATGAATAAGTTAAATAAATCATAACGAAGAAGATATTTTCTCTGTTAAAACTCTGAAGCAAGGTATTTCATCTAAGTGGTTTGACTTCTACATTATTTGCAAAAGTACTACTTCATTTAATATCATAATTTTAGTGTCAAATTTAATAAAGCTGAACTATGTCACTAAATAATATTTATACAATAAAAAATAAAATATATGAGATTTGTTTTAATCAAAAATAATCAAATTTAATGCTACAGATTAGTATTTTTCCAATTACACAAAAGAGAGACATGATTGACATTTTAATAATGGGGAGTGCTGTAACATTGCCTATAATAATTACTTAAGCAACTTCCGTGATTCAGAACTATTTTATTCAGTTTTTTTTGTACAACCCGCTGCAATCAAAATAATACCTGTCTATTTATCTAAGACATCCTCAGTGCACGGCATAGATTGAATCTCATAAGCACATTCTTGATAAAGCCATGTTTGAGAGACAACTTCTCCCATCATAGCTCACAGCATTTTGCATTTGCATAGGGACAAGTTGCTGGTAATAAGGTGAGCTGAAGCTAGGAATACGTCACATACTTTAACTTACATCAGTGAAAAACAGCATCTGCTTGTTGTTATTGATGTTACGTGTAACTCCTAATTTGGCAGAGCAGAATAAAGTGATGTATAAATCACCCTTGGAAAGTTACTCAGCACCTGATACATTCAGTGAGTCCTTTAAGGCCAATTGCTCCACCAATAGGTACTGAGGAAGCTATTACAGGGGAATAGGCAGATGTAGGGTTGAAAGAAATTTAACATCAATTTTAATGAAAGCAATGTTAGCACAAGAATAAATTGATTAGACTTAGGCTAATCTTAAATGTCACAATGTATTCATCTTATTTGCCCACTCTATGGGCAAAAATAAAATATTACTGCTATAAACAAGGCAAAATATTATTGTCTTGGAAGTTGTATGATGAACTGTAAATATTCTCATGTATTGTAATTACTACTTCTGCAATGTTTACTAAACTCTGATTTTTATTATCCATGATGTTTTCAGGGACCTGAGCCTTTTTTTCATGCAGTAGATTATTTCCAGCATTGGCAAGACTTCCGGGCTGTACAGTGAAAATATTTTATGTGGAGAAGTCAGAGAGCAAACATGAGACTTAACTATAGCTGACACATCTTGACTAAAACTGCTGTCACCACTTGTATTTGCCAATCCTGACTATGTCTCACAGGAAGAAAAGCTATAAACTCCAGCCATTTTGTACACCCACTTTCAGACACTACATTTCATAGTTTCATTTCACAATTCCTTTTCAGCAAAGCCAGCCAAATGTTTCATTGTGATCTCTTCTTTATTAATGAAGTGTCCCTATACAGGCCAATTTTTTGATGACGCATTTGTGATGTGTCTGCAGTCACTCTGTGTGCATGCAGCATGAATACACTTCAGTCCTATACTAAAGCACACACTGTATTGTAGTCCATCAGTTTCAGTTTTCATCATTTAATCTCTTTATTGTCATTTGATGAGGTTTCTGCTTACTTAAAGGATTATGGAAAAGTCATGCATTGGGATGTCTTGCATAAAATATCTGTGGCATGGAGAGTAATACTCACACCTGTAGTAATGATCTTAATATTGATTAATTAGATTATTAATAGCGGATATTAGTATCTGTGGATGTAAATATACCTATTATCTGATGTCACCAAAAACAAAATGTAGATGTTTGCTAAGTATTGACTAAACACAGCTAAGCTGAAAAGATACTCATAACTAGTGAAGAGTTTCAATTACCTTCTAAACAATGTTTTTCTCTGATTCTAGCTGTTATTTCTTTTGTTTGGCCTGCCTCCAGATGGGAAATAGTTTAGACCCGGTATATCTATTAGACAACATCGACGTCTGTGTTGAGGGTAGAAATATAAGAAGGGAAGATGAATGGTGTCCCATTTCTCTGCTGAAATATATCAAATTTTAAGAGAAACAAATTCACCCTGTGCCCTTGGACTGCATGAAGTATTTACAAGAGGTCACTATAATTTTACTTGAATGTATGATCCTGTGTTTGATGTACGATCCATGTATGACGTATGTTCTTTTTCTAAATCATTTTCTGTACAAGAAATATCACTTCTAGCTAGTGCAATTTATACAAGTTCAATATAATTTGAAAGTATTCGATAGCTATGCAACAATTTGGTTTCTGGTGAGAAATATATCAGGAATAAGGAACTGGATTTCACATCCAGTTAGAGGTATTTCAAAGTTTAGGAATACATTTCTAAATTACATGTGAATTGTTCAATATATATAAGAAGCAGTATTTCATATATATATTCATACATATGTATTTAAATATATAAACAGTATTTCAGAAGATAACAGTCATATGGTTGGATCTATTATGTTTACATCATAGGCATAATGACGTGCATATATTTATACATATATATATATAGTGATATGTATGTATGCTTAGTACATATGCACAAATATGTGAGTGGGAAAAGAAATCCTGTAATTAACAAGATGATTCAGGTGCAAAGTCAGATAAAGATTTGACCTCTGTCAGTTGAGTTTTGTTGCTGAAAAAAGAAGTCATTTGTTTTTCTGGTTGTTCTTAAGTAAAGGGCTATGTAAAACTGTTCATGGCAAATTAGTCTTTACAGCCAGATATCAGTTTATAAATACCATCTGAAGACATGATAACATAGAGCAAAACTGAAAGATCATTGGTTGCCTGGACCAATGGCCCCCCAAAATACAGCATCTAAGACAGTACAATGACTAAGGGCAGGTAAATCAGAAAGAGTCAGACAGAAAGGGTGACATTTATTCTGCAGAGGAGACAACATATTTCTTCACCACAGTATTACAGAGCTGTTCAGACTAGCTTTATGCTAGCTAGCCTGAGTATCAATAGCAGTCAAGCCACTGGGCAGAATCACCCTGCCCAACTATGGATTGTGTGCTGAGCACTTAGAAATCTGTGATGCTAATCCAATTATGCTAAGGACTATATAAAATCATAGAATCATTAAGGTTGGAAAAGACCTTCAAGATCATCTGGTCCAACCATCCCCCTGCCACCAATGTCACCCATTAAACCATGTCCCTAAGCACCATGTCCAACCTTTCCCTAAACACCCCCAGGGACGTTGACTTCACCACTTCCCTGGGCAATCCAATCCAATGCCTGACTGCTCTTTCTGAGAAGAAATATCTCCTCATTTCCAACCTAAACCTCCCCTGACACATCTTGAGGTCATTAAAATAAAATATAAATAAAATATAATGTAAATACAATAAAATATAAATGCAATAAATAAAATATAAATACATATAAATACAAAATAGGAGACAGTTCCACTGAACAATGTGATGGATGAGATTATTTACTTATGTTTTCTGTTTGATCAGATACATTGTAATGCCTCTTAAGGTGCTATATTCAAATCAAATAATTTGGATATATATGTGAGTAGGAGTTTGTTGCACACACAGTGTTGTTTTCTCAGATTCTGAGCTGTTCTAACAAACATGGCAAGAGATGTCAAAACACAATTACTTTCTAAAAGTGCTCTGTACTGCCTCAACTGTTGCAAAACCTCTCTAGCGTAGTTTTAGTTGTTCTGGTAATCGACATTACCCAAGTTACTCTAGTCACAAACTCTAGTGAATTCCAAGGATTTCAGAAGATCTGTTTTCAGTTTACACTGCAGTATTTTCCTTCCTCTTCAGCATGCAAACTCTTATCTCCTCTACCTTTACATGCAATTTTACATGTTTCTACACATCATATGTATGAATTACTTTGAATTTTATTTTCTCAGATATTCAAAATCAGTATTTTAATCCAGTGCCTGTTAGAAGGAAACAAATGCCAAAGTTATGTTAAGTGCAAGCCAGTGTTCACTATCTTAGCCTTGTGCACAAAGAAGTAATTGCAGATGTGTTGCTTTGTCAGTTTACAGTACTGATTTTTCCTGTAGTTTCAGGCAAAGCAACTCAAGGAGAATGTAGGAGACTCTTAATGGGTAAAGATGGCAGGATTAGGCACACTCTATATTTATCTTAAAGGAGCAAACATGTAAATTTAAATATTAAAATTAAAGATTATACTGACTAGACATATCTGGTAAGTTATCAATTAACACAAGTAGCTTAAAACTATCTTTGTTTGGCAGGGAAGGAGACTATGAAAATGCCTTGCCTCTTGGATTTTGAAAGTTGTATTGTTTCTTCTCCCTCCACCTTCTTTTGGGTGGTGACATTTCATAGTGGCTTCAATTCTTTGTATCTATATCTAGGCTTTCTGGATTGTTACCTACCTTCACTAGTTCCTTCATACTGAGTTAGGTATATCTCTTTTGTGAAGAGCAATGATATTCAAACCCAGCTGTAGGTAAAATAATTATCTTGAAACAACTTTACGTACTTAGGGTTTTCTGCTTCCTTCCATCTAAATTTGCCTGTTACATTTGATTTATAGAACTAAATTTTTCACAATAAAACATATAGCCAGTATACACCCTGTTTACTCCTGATGCCCCCAAGCACCTATACTTTTTTTCTACCACATGCAATGATTTGTCCTGTGGTAGATAAATGGTCAACAACTAACAGAAATTATTTAGTAACCTTAGCTCATATTGTGTCATTTCTTATAAAGTTATATAAAAACTTCATGTGGCAGTTCAAAGCTACTAGGAAGCTTTTTGTTACAATTCAGACTTTTCAGAATTGTTTGTCCACTGCAATGTGGAAGATGAGGAAAAGGCTCTACTGATATTTGAAACATATCAAAGAAACTAATAGTGTGAGACAGATACTAACCAATGTTAAATCTCATTTCACCATCTTTAGTAACATATACAGATCTATGGTTTGGGAGCATTACTGTTTTTCTGCTTATTGATGTGAAAAATTGTTGCAGTAGAAAACATTTATTTCTGGAAGGAAATCTCATTTTTTACTACAACTCTAACCTGCAAGTATATCTTTGGGGGGAAAAAAAAAGAGAGAGAGAGAGAGAGAGAGAGAGAGAGAGAGAGAGAGAGAGAGAGAGACCATAAATTACAAATATACAACATTTTTTAGAGTTCTTAATTGTATAGAAGGATTCACAGCATGTAGTCTAACTGCATATATCACAGCCTATTTCATTTATTTCCCAGTGTTAATGATGCAGAGAGAATAGGAACTTGCATTTCAAACATAACTAATATCTGGCTAATCATATATCCAAGAAATGCATTAGTCTTGGTTTAGACACACCAATATATGGAGAATCTTCATGTTTGTTTGATAGATAGTACCAAAGCCTGACCAAAAATTTTCATTAAAATGTTGTGCTTGCTTTCTTAATGAATCTTCTTGGCTTCAGCTTCTACAAATTGATCTCTGCTCGGTCTCTAGGTATTTTTCTCTAGGCAGCCATTGTTTTTATAAAAAATGAACAGAAACATCAACACAGAAATAATCCTAGAAGTAAAAAATTTCTGCCAGTATGACTGTAACAGCAAATCCTTCTTAACATAGGTTCAACTTTAGACTTGGGTTGTAATGATGGTTGGAAACAGAAGGGAAAAGGGAGTTTGGATCTCTCCAGTCCTGCATGTGGAATGTCCCAGCTGCTCTCCCCCTCCAACTCCTATATGTAGCAGTATCTGACTTCCAATATTTTTTCTTGGAGCAAAACAATAATGATGGTGATGATAATCTAATAAATTGGCTAGTAGATATGAAATAAATTGGCTAATGAAGGCTGCCCTCTACTGCATAGTCTCTGGGTTATGCACAGGACCAGCCTCCTTACAATTAAAGACAATTCTTCCTAAATTCAAGACACAGGACTGTTAGAGTGGGAAGATCTGGGTCCTATCCCCACTTCTGCTTTATAACCACAAATTTGTTACAGTTCTTTACATATACTGCTTTTCATTTGTAGACCTCATTGAAAATACTCATCTCTAAATATTCCCAGCTTTCCCCCTCTTTCAGAATATGATATACCACTGGGATTTCCTTATCTTGTTTTAACTGAAAATGGGCATGGACTAAGACTGTCAGTTTGGGTTTATTCCATTATAGTTAAAGTAGCAGCCTTTAATCATTACCAGCAATATTAGTGGCACAACAGTGTTTACATCTCAAATATGCTTCTAATTTTCCCAGTCAAAGGCAAATTGTTGGTGATATCTTAATGTTTTTTTAGGTAGCTAATGCCAAAATGCAAGGTTATGATCTTGATCTGAATATTTCCCAGATGTGTGGTAAGGTGAAAGGTGGAACAGCTAACAGAATTTAACTTCCTATGCATGTTAGTCTAAGTTAAGTGAATTCTAAGTCAGGCGTAATTAGAGAATGAGACCCCCAGAACCATTCACCTTCACAACTGTTTGAGATGAAAGCTTAGTGCTTGGGTGGATGTAACATAATCCACATGTTGGAAGAGAAATCAAAATCAGCTGCCACTGTCTTCTTGCATGTGTTTTACAGTGTCCCATTAGCCACCTTCTTGTCTAAAGTCAGTGATCTTCTCCAAGCTTAATGCTTCTAATTCATTTACAGTGGAATCAGCACCAGATTCTGAATCTGCTGCCAGTTCTACCCAACTGTCTTCCACTGAGGTTTCACTTTGCATATGGCAGATCCAGTTCTGGAAGAGATTGCTGATAAAAATGGAGGTAAAGGATCCTCAGTTATGGAAGTTACTTAACTCTTCTCCAGGACAGTCACATGAGAGATAACACAGATGCCACAAAGAAGAAATAGAGCAACTTAATGAAACTTAAATTGGCCTTGTTCTGAGAGGAGGGGTTGGAGCAGATGACCTCCAGAGGCCATTCCAACTTAAATTGTTGTATGAATCAAAAAGGCATCCAGAAGTCCTTTCTGTGACCCACAACACTGGAATTGTTAAGGTGGGAATCAGAGATTGATACTTGAAACAGCTGAGATAATTAGAAAAGTTTGCTCCCAATAAATGTTGTTGTCTCACTCAATAAAACATTAAAAAGGTTCAAGCTTTGCTATTATCCTGCTAAGTGAGTACTGAAAAAGTCTCCTGAACCAACAAAAGTTACTGGTTTCTAAACCTGATCTTACTAGCTACAATGCCTAATGATACTGGAATAAGGGTCACACACTTTCAGGAATATTGTAATATGTATACTTTTGCATCTGTTGAAATTTTTTATTCTGAGACAATACTGATTATTGATTCTACAAATCATCCAGTAGGTAAGACAAACACATAAAGTTTCGTAAATTAGAGCATGCTGTTCACGAGAATTTTTCTGTTTCTGATTTGAGACGTTTTCAAAGAAACAACAGTGAACCAGCAGAGAACTGTACCAGCCCACTCATTTATCGATTGGCCTGGCATCTCCTGATGAAATGGGATTTAAGGAGGAAGGAAAGACATAAGTCTATCCTTCAGAAGACTTCTAAGCCTTCAGAATCTTCCAGTCTTTCTGACTGTGGTTATTTTGCCTTGATTTGGAAATCTGCCCATGTATCTTCCTTTTATGTGTTCCACAACACTGGAATTTTATGTTGGAAATCAGAGATTGCTATTCAAAAAGTTAAGATCAATTGAAAGGGCTGGAAGACATGTCCCGTGAGGAGAGGCTGAGGACACTTGGATTGTCCAGTCTGGAGAAAAGGAGGCTCAGAGGTGGCCTCATTGCTCTCTGCAACTTCCTGAGGAGGGGAAGGTGAAAGGGAGGTGCTGGTGTCTGCTGCCTGGGAACTGATCACAGGATTTGTGGGAACAGCACAAAGCTGCACCAGGGGAGGTACAGGCTAAATATTGTGAAAATTTTCTTTACAGTGAGGGTGGTAAAACACTGGAATAGGCTTCCTAGAGAGCTGGTTGATGCCCCGTGCCTGTCAGTGTTCAAGAGACATTTAGATAATGCCCTCAATAATGTGCTTTAATATTTGGTTAGCCCTGAAGTTGTTGGACTTGATCTTTGAAGGTCCCTTCCAACTGAGCTTTTCTATTCTATTCTAATTAGAAAGTTCTAAGTGATTGCTGAGGTCAGTGGGCATTGATTCTTGTCAGCTGACATTTGCAGTAGCGGCATTGACAGCTTTGACATCCTTCAGGCAACTTTCTAGAACTACTTGTACCAGAACTATTACTCTTTGATACTAGAGAATGGAGAAGGTGTTTTGCCAAACTGGGATTTCTTAATCTCTGTTTTATAAGAGATTTTACGGGACACTAGTTGTTGATCAGTATGTACATGAAACATATGGGATACGGAAATTAGATAACTTGGAAATAGTGTCAGTAATATAGTGAAGTTTCTCTATTGTATAAAGGAAATATTATATTGGAATCATATCAATATACCAAAATATGCAACATAATTTCTATCCTGTTACAAAAATTCCTTTTTTCCTTTTCTACCAGAGGTTAGTTTTGCTATCTTCTGCTTTCTCTGGGGGCTTCATTTTTTTTTTTTAATTTTTTTTTGACAGCTGACTATGCGACTGAAGGGACTGAGTGGGTCAGGCAGTCTGATTGCTTTGTAGTGGCATGGAAGTGAATTATAATTGTGAAGACGCATGACAATAGATTTAGCAGTGTCTTGTAACTGCTGATTATTTTGTTATTTTATACACAGCAAGGAGCTCCCAGAGCGTGGTCTTGGCACACACAGATTTCAAAACAGCAAAATAAATAAAGTTAATAGACTGACAGTTTAAAGGCAGCCACTGTGATTCTCAGTTGTATGCTTTAACTTACTCTTTTTCTGTCAAGCTGTTTTGTTAGTGGCTAGAACAAGGAGAGAGAAGGAGACAGTGCAGGTTTGAGGGGAAAAAGAGGCCCTACAGAAATGGTGAATAAAAAGAAATTAATTCACCAGAGATGATCAGAGGAACAGGGACATTAATATTTTCAGAAGTGGTTCTGTGAACTTTGAGTCTTACTTGGTAGAACAGTTCCTGTCTATGAATCTGATTTTTGAAAGGAGTCCCTTCTACGTCTTGTAGGAATTACCGTTGGTAGTCCAGCTTTCAGATGCTGAATCCCATGTTCTGTAAGATTTACCATTATGCACACTCAGTGTTTATTTTTCAAAGTAAATATCTGTTCTAATGTCAGTATAACAGACCTACCACTATTGCCATAATTACACTTTTCATTACAGAAATAAATAGGTTCCTTCCTTCTAAACACCACTGATTGCAGCAGTGGGGCAGTTTCTGATAAAGCAAAAAAGAGTTATGGCTGGTATTGCATTTAATAAGACATCAGTTAGGATCAGTTAATAAGTACAAACCTGCAAATGAAGAACATGAGATGAAGTTCACTGTAAAGTTCACAATTTAGAGGCAAGATCTTCAAAGAGTATATAGCACCTGTAAAGTCTAGTAATTATGCAAGTATTTATGGTCTTCAAGTTTTCATAAGAGAAAGCTAAATTATCACAGTCCTACTCTCACCTGCAGCAGCCATGTATCTCAACTGACCTCTTCTGCCCGGGGTTTTCAATTATTGTTTGCATTTCTTTTGGAATTCCAATGCCTTGATCAGAAATATCATATATGATATCAGTAGTTCTGAATGGCCTTTGCATAACCGAAAATTCTGAATATTTCAAAAGGTCACCTGCACACTATGCACACTCTCTGTGCATTTGTGGGAGCGTTGGACTTCCTACGCAAGTACTGTGCAGAATTCTGCTGTGTAGAGTGCAAGTGCAACATTTTAAGAAAGATTTGATTGACATCTTGTATGTAGAAACACAGCTCTCTATGACAGGCAGAAATCTCAAGAGATCATGTGGCAGATCCACCTCTCCTACAATGTACATATGGATGATACCTACTATCAACTCCAGTAGACACTTTTGTCATCTTTCTTGAAGACGACACATACTCCAAAGCATTCTGTTGAGCCTATTATTTTTGATCCCTCTTGCATAGAGTATACCTCAACTTTTTTTTGTAAGTGTTTGAAAGTTAATTATATGCTTATTCTTTTCAAATCTCTTCTTCTTAAGGAAAAAAAAAAAAAAACAAAACAAAACATTTCACTTTACATTGCAAACCATATTTTCTAAACATATGGCAATGCTAGTTCTTTTTTAGACACATCTTGAGGTGAGAATAGAGTGCAGTTTATGCCTTCCAACTGCTGGATGAAAAGGCAAGATTTTCTTTTGCTTCACACTCTATATTCATGTTTAAATGTGTTAGGAAGATGTTTGTTTTTCATGCTATTCACTGTAGCCCAGGTTGTGGAAAACTAGCCACCCAGAGAGTTTTCTGCAAAATGGATACCTCATTCTTCTCCACCCTATATTTGCATTTCCTCAATACCTCGTTCATTTTTGGCAATAAATTATTGAGAATGATTTTCTTAATACACTTTTCTAGCCTGTTTTTCATCACACTCAAAATACAGTTTTGTACATACCTAGTGTATTTAAGATAATGTAATGTGATAATGTCAAAAGCCTAACTGCTGAGCTCTTTCCATGATATGAACAGTTACATTGCCATAAAATGAAATTAGGTTTGACAGATTTTTCTCTTGACAAATTCATGTTGGCTACTTCTCCGGTTTCTTCCATTTCCCTATATGAAAGGATGTATGTTTAAGAATCAAAGGGCAACCCCACCACTTTAGACTAAAGGTCAATTTACTTTCCTGTCTTTGGCAGCAACAGAAGCCTGAAGAGGAGAAGAGAACAAGCATATAGTGATAACTGCCTATTATGCTTTCTTAGTTTCTATCAATATTCAGTTCAGAGACTAATGATGGTATCCTTGTGCTAGGACTATATTTTTTTAACTAATTCTTCTGATTGATTTTCATGTAAACTGACATCCCACCAATGACTGTTGTAAGCTAATGAGCAGAATGTGAAAAGAAAAAAAAAAATTTTGTTTTGTTTTGAACATTTAGCCAATACTTCGATTTTAGATACAGGGAATAATTCTTCCTACTTCACCTTCTCAAGGTTGCCCACAATTTTACAGAATCCCTCTCCTCAAGCCATTTCTGTTCCACCCTGCAAAGCCCTGAGTTTTAGTGATTTCTCAAAAAATAGTTAATCCTTATTTCAGGCATGTGCTCTTTCATGTAGTTTTTTCCAGTTCTACTCCATCTTCTACATGTTGAGAGACTAGGCCAGCCTGGATGTTCAAAATGAAGCACCAATGGATTTAAATATTGTTGCTATATATTATTTCCTAAACACTCCCTATTCCTCTCCTGTACTTTCCTATCTTTTTCTTTCTACTATTTATTATATGACTGAGAATTGATAGCTGTACCACAAGCAATTCTGCAACACATTCCATGTTTATAAAATTAACAATATTCTCCCCATGTGCATTACTTCACAACATTCATCTACTTCAAATTTCATCTGGTATTTTACTGCTCTGTCAGCTGGAATCTTGAGAAAGCTCTGTATTTACTTCCAGCTTCTTTTCAGATTTACTACCCTGAGTATTTCAGTATAATCAGCAGGGTTCATCATGTGAGTATCCACCCATTATGGTGGATCACTAATGAATACATTGAGTATAAACAATGCAAAGAATTTACTGATTTCTTTCCTGAGAAAACTGATTATTTTTGTTCCCTATTTTTAACCTGTTATTTCTTTATTTATAATTACCTAATATCAGTTGCACAGCATGTGTATAGAAAAGCTGATGCTTACTGGAAAATAGTTGTAGAGTTGGTTCACAGACAAGCACATAGAAAGTTTTATATTTGTTGTCTGTGTGCAGGCTGTGTGAACAGCACATGTACTATAGCTCTCAAGGTTGAGAGCCTAATATATAAACTAGTTCACTCTTAGCTTTCTTTGGCATGAACTATTTCCTCATGAGATGAACCTCCACAAAATTCTCATGATAGTTCATTGCAAGGACAACTCCTGAGAGGGAATATGGACAAGGCCAAGCCTGGTTTGGTTCTTTTGGTCTTATAAACTCTCATGCCAGGCTCTACAAGAGGATGTCTAGATGACTTTGGCATCAAACTGTAAAAAGCACACTCGTGGGATGCCACAGTCTTCACAACACTCAGAACTGAAAACAGACCTGTCAGTGGGCTACGGGTAAAGTCTCCAGAGGTCATCACAGGAAATTTGAACCAAGTACTCTCATGGACGCACCAGACTACCCTAAAAGGTGTGAACATGATTGCCAGACAATTTTGACCAGCCAGCCAAGGGGACAGGTGCTCTTTGCAATGTTAGGTAGTAGTGTAAGTGAAGGTATCACTGAGCCTGACATAAAAGTAGGTAGAGAAGACAGGAGGTGCCCGTACTTTACATATTCCCTTCTGTATTCTATTGTCCGTTAACTGTCCCAAGCATAGTTTTGTGAGTATTTGCACAGAAGTCTTGTGCATTTCAAGGAAAGGGAAAAAAAAAACAGGCTGCATGTGCAATTAGATCACATAATCCTGTGGGCAAACATGCTTGTTAGCATGACATCTGAGAATGTCAGCATGCGAGATGGGAAACAATATAAAAAGAGACTTGAAGGTAATGAAAGCAGAAGGGTGTGAAGTGATTGTGCTCTGCAGATCAGCCTTTTAAGTTTCTGTGCAAGACTGACGATTTTGTCATCCTGCTTTTTGATGAGGTGTTGAATGAATGTTTAAGAAGACAGCACATATCACTGCTCATCAGAGTTTAAAAAAAAAAAAAAAAAAAAACAACTGTTTGTACTAGAAGAATGAAGATACTAGGTCCAGCCAGGTTAGGAGACAGTCAAGTATTAAAGATGAAAACACTGTGAAAGACATATATCAGGTGCTTGCATTGTAGCAGGCAATAGTTTACATCTGTGTGCAAGAGTACAGACCTTGTTACTTGTTTTAGTGTTTCACCATACCTTTGATGATGAAGAAAGTGTACAAGATATGTAAGCCAGAGTACAAATCTAACATTAAAAATGAGAAGCTGATCACATAGCATTATAACGAGAATGATATATGCAGTGATTGAATGGTGTCTTTTCAATTGTTTGCAACTTAGGATGAATTAAGTACCCAGATTGTTTATGTCAGAAAAAAAAAAAAAAAAAAGAATATTCAGAGCAATGAACTGATGTTCAGAGGTCATCTAGTTATTTTCACTTATTAAACTATTGGCTTTAACATCATCTGCAGTATGAACTCACAATCAATTTCTCACTCCATTCATTTTGTCTCTTTATTTACTCCAAGATTATGCAATAACAAGATTGTCTTTTTCAATAAACATTTTGTCTGAAAAACTTTAGAGAGTAGTTTGTTGGCAAAACACCCCCCAGGGTTATGAGCTACTCACAACCTATGGCAATCTTAAATTATACACAGTATTGATACAAACTATGTAAATAAGAATACTGGAGTCGCAGGTCTGTCTTTTATTTGATCACATGTAACTCAGTCAAGAAAAGAATCTGAGGAAGAAAAATGCTGCAAGGGACAAACAACAGTCTGTAATTTTAAGATATACTGAAATACTGTTTGCAAACATTTTCTTAATACTGATCACCTTTACCGTACATCTTCCCTAGTCTACACTTCCAAAATGTTCATTATATCCCCACAATCCTTATGAGGTTTCCTTAAAATAGTGATTATTATGACCAAGCTATATTAGGAATATTTGTGGTATTAAGGAATAAAATTGCTGAAAATGTTTATAAGTAACTGCCACCTAAGGTAATTATGTGAAAAAGAGTGATCATTATAGCTGTCCAGGGGTAGTCCTGCATTATGAACACGTGGATCCCACATTTTAAAATACCGTGGATTCCTTTCTCCTGTGTGAGGCAAAACCAGATATAAATCATTAGGAACAACTAATTAATGTGGTGGATTAGTGCATTTGGCAAGTTTCTGATTTGCATGGAAAACACTAAAACACCCTTTTCCTCATAGAAACACAGTAGTATTGGGATACTGCTAGGAATTGTATTTAGCCATGGTCCCTTGAAACTGTAGAACTTTTTGTTTTACCCCAAAACTAGGTCATTGTGCCCATACAGATTTAGAAGGGGATCTTACTTTCCACTGGCAGTGTGCAATGTAAATTCCCAGTTTTTGTGGTATAGTTATGCAATGAGTTTCCTTCTGTCTCCCACCTTACACAAGAAGGTAAATATTTGAAACTAGCAAATAAGAGAGCTTATTTTTCCAGTCCTGTTGTCTGCATAAAAAGGAGTCAAGCTGAGATCTATGAGGCCTCAAATTAAATATAACTGTTTAATTAAACTGTTCTCTCATTTCAATGTGCAGCTGAGTAGTATATGTGAGACAATCCCTGTAGGAGGCAACAGACCTGTCACTAGGATAAAGGCTGCTGAGATAAAAGCAGCAGAGGCCATCTGCAACACACTGTAAGTGATACAACTTACATATGACATCTGATACACCTGTACATTTTCTTCATCTGTTTGTACATACTCTGGCAGCTTTAGCACCCAGACTGACTTCCATGTGCTTGTACCTGTCAGTTACTAAGTAGTGATTGGCACTAATTATAATTTGTACCCCATTTGTGAATATATATACTATATCTGCTACGAACTTCTGACTGAGCAGCACTTGACTGCCTTAGCAGTGAAGGTCTGCCTTTCCTGAGACCACAAGTAATGAACTACTTCTCCTAGCAGTCACCATGCATTTTGACTTTTCTTCTGCAGTGCCGCTGTCTATATATTATTCTTCTCTTGTGTGTTAGGCTGGGCAATAAATGGAACAGCCTTAATTCCATATGATTTCACCCAATTTGCTCTCTTATTCATGTTGAAATTTGTACAAATATTAAAATGCAGGAGGTGAACATAATGATCCTGAATGTAAAAGATAATGTGGGATTCCACCCAGGTTACAAATAGGCAGCTCCATACACCCCTGAGGAAATTTACTGAACTATATTGGTCTCTTAGAAGCTTTCCATCATCCTATGTATTTCGGTGGAGACCTAGAAATTTAAGATTTGGCAGAACTCCTGAGTGCCTGGTCCTGTCTACTAAATGGAAACATATATGGTCTGCCAAGTTTCGATTAGAATTTGGATTGGGATCCAAGTTTCCTTATAAACACATGAAGTAATCTTTCTGCTCTATTCAGTACCCATCAGAGCTTAGTTAGAACACTAGTCCAGTCTTGGGCACCCCACTTCAAAAAAATTAGCCAATTGGAAAGACACCAGAAAGAAAGCAATAGGAGGTCTAGAAAACATATACTACTAGGAATGACTGCAAAAACTTGAATTGTTTAGTCCTTAGGGTTTTAGGTTGATTTGTTTTCTATTGAGAGTTTATTTTCAAGCTAGATCATTCCAACGATTTTGTTTATAGTGCTGCTCCGCAAACAGTTATATTTGAAGGGTTGGTGAACTTCAGCACAGAGGCATGATAAAGTATCTGGGGGAAGGGAGGGCTTAAACTCCTTAAGTTGTCTTTGTCAACAGAGCTAACAAATCAGGTAACTACAACCCTGCATCTATATATATAGATCATATGTTCTAAGTTGGGGTGTTTTGTTTTCCCTTTTTTCCTTCTGGCATGTGAATTGCTACTACTCCTTGAGTGGTTTGAGTTGTCACCTGTAACTTCTCCATCCCAGAAACAGTTCAGATAATGAATTCTGACATTCTGTCTGTGTCTAATCTGCATATTATCAAATCTCGCAATGTTGGGGTCAAGCATGTTGAGATCTTCAGACCCTTACATTTTCCATCAACATTCACATAGTTGGCTGTACCTCTTCCTGTCTTGGCTCAAAGCATGGAGCTCAAGAAATCTGAGCTCTGATTAACAGAGCTAGGTAGAGTTGGCTCTACCTGTAGCCATTCCATCTCCACAGCATGAATTAAATCCATGTGAAGGAAGTGAGACTGTTTATCATCTTCCCTCCCCCAAGACAATTCCAGCACTTAGGCTAAATCTGATGACATGTTAGCATGTAAGTGATGAAAGTAATGGGGAAGGCGTCCTTAAGGACAGATCTGAACACATCTTAACTGACAGCATAGATGTATCCTTAAAGTCACTTCTTGTATTTCCTTTGCTTAAGTTTAACCCATCTAACTTCAGTCATTTAGCAGAGGAAGTGGCAATGTTCAGAACTGTCCTTTGGAGCTGCATATCTCACTCCACACACTAGAAGGGAAAATTAATTTTTAGTTACATGTCAGTATTATGTGTTCATGCAGCATAAATTGCTTCCTGACATTTTTGTAGCTAAACTTAAACTTCTCCTCTACTAGCCAATAGATCTCACTATTGCATCACTAATAGGATTCCCTCTTCCTATGTACCATACTTCTGCCAACCTTCCATGTATTTGGTGTTACAGAGTTGGTTGAGTGGTCTTTGCTCTGCTCTGAAATCAAACTCATAAAAGCAGCAGATAAGGAAAGAAGAAGCAGCTTATCTTCTCTTATTCCCTCTGATTGTCTGACAAAGGGCTCTAATAATTAGTGTTTTTTATTGTTGTGCACAATGGAGATTTCACATCTTATGCTGATACTGTACTCATGCAGAAGGGCTCTGAAGTCCTGTTCCCACAGTCTTCCAGAAGTTTGGATATTTACCTCAGGCTTATCAAAGTGCATTAGATGTGGGAGAGCTCATAGAACATTCACATTTTGGCTATTGTTGATCTAAACTATGACATATTAACAACTTTCTTTGTGGTATTTCAGTATCTTTATAACTAGTTTAGAGCAGGAAGGCTGGAGGTCTCAGCAAATATTAAAGAATAATAAAAAGCACCAAACTGATTTTAAATTCATATAAAATTTTGGTTTTAAGTCAAAGCTTGGTTTATGCTTCAGGTTGGTTCTTATTTCAGATTTCTGTACATAACTGTTATCTTGAGTTGTGGGATTTGTATTTGCAGTAGAGTTCATAGACAGCCACTAAATTCAGAAGATTACATTTTAGTGGAACTACTTTGATTTGTTGAAAATCCTTCCAAAGGCAAGCCTTGCTTACCCCATTTTCAGTTTCTAGGTTTGTTTTATTTTCTGTTCTACCATCTTTCTCTTTCTGATGTCAGCAATTCTTATGCAAAACAAATAAAAAACAGGAGGTGTTCGATGCCAGGTTCAATGCCCAAAACCATGGGCAACCTGACCTAGTGGGTGGCATCCCTGTCCATGGCAATGGGTTTGAAACTAGATGATCTTCAATGTCCCTTCCAACCCAAGCCATTCTATGATTCTATGGTATGATTGATAACAGTATACATTCTGACTTGGGGATGTTTTCAACTCACTCTGCACCAGTGTAAGTGGTGAAACAGAGTGGGAACAGACTCAATGACCCCATATTCCTTAGTACTTCACTCTTGTCTTTCATGACCACATCCAACCAATCTTCTCACTTCCTCAAACAAGCCTTTTTCAAATCACCTACTAAGAGCAGCTTTTTGAAATGTGAAATCTTTAACATGATGCTTTATCAACTTTGTTTGGCCCAAGACACTGCCAGTCAAAGAAACCCTTCTAGAGATGCTCCCTGCAGGATGATCTAAAATAAAGTTCTGAAAACTTAGTTTAAATGTATGTTGCAAAGTTCCCCCTCTCCTCCCTCCCATTACCCACGTGCTACTTGCCTTCACAGGCCCAGCACCTTCTTGTCAACATTTCAGAAACTGGAAAGTTTCAGAAACTCTCAGTCATTATCACATTCTGTCCAGATGAACTCAGTCTTATTCTGTGGTGCAGACACAAGAAAAGGCAAGGGAGGGAAGGACTGCCTGTGGATTGTCATGTATATGGATGGCATCATCTCTGAAATGCAAAGTCTCTGAATTGGGGAGTATAGAAGATAGTCCCATTCCTTTACATTAAGACTAGGGTTACGGACATGTAAAGTGCATTTTAAGAACTTACTATATAAATGACACTACAGAAAAACAGTCACTGCCTCACACTACATAGAATTTGATTCCAGAATCAGGTGGTTCTCATTGCAGGGTATGGGTTTTTTTTTGGTCCATTGTAATACAGACTTGATAATGTACCTGGTACTCTGTCACGTCTGCTTCATAACAAATTGCTTGACATAATTTCACACAAGTACTAGGATATTCTGTAATTTTTTGAATTAGTGTACAGAATTATGTAAGAGCGTTTTTTGTTTTTTGTTTTTTTTTCTTTGGATTTTAAACAGTCCCTCTGTGTGGAACAAGATAGCCAGTCAGCTTTCTGTTGCCTTCTCATTTATATAATGATCACTTTTATAAACCATAAAAATACAGTTTTTTTAAGTTAAATATATTTGGTTTCAATTGGGAGTATGTTTCGAGCCTTTGGGACCTGTAAAGAGGGCATATGCATGGCTACAGGGCACATCTCAAGACGATATTTAAAATGTTTCTAATTATATTGAGTTGGAAATGGTTTGGGTATTGAAAACCACGCTTTTATAGTGGATGTGGTCAATGGGGATTAGTTGTAATTGTTGGAGTTTACAAAATTATGGCTGTAAAATAAGTGTGCTATCTGTTTTAAAACCATAATGGAGGCCACAGCATTTTTTTTTTCTTCTTCTTTTTTTTAAATTTTCTTTTCTTTTCCAAGTTTCTAAAGAACATAGAACTGGAAATGAGTAACTAGCGATGAGAATTTCCCCCCCAAGAACATTATTTTTGTACAGCTTATTATCAAGCCTAGCTACAAGTCAAATTATACCATAGCAATTATTTATTTTATTCATTTTGTTGAAGTGATTATTTTTTAACAATGCAAATGACTGAGCCCAAGCCATGGCATAAAATTAGATACTAGAAATATATTAGGTAGTATTTGAAGTACCTTTTTTGTTTCAGTCTCCATAGAAAAATAACACAAGCTCCAACCAATGGTAACTAACGCAGGTTAGAACAGAAAAAAAAACATGATAATAAATATAATACTTATCTTTAAAAAAGGAAAAACAAAAGACCTAGAGACAAGTCAGCATATCTAGAGAAAAAGTATGGGGCAAATAATTTTTAAATACATGCTTATAAGCACCTAAGAAATTATAAACCAAAATAATTGATAGTAATACCAAACCATATCAAATTTTTATCAATGATGGGCTAAAAACTTTGTGTACAGGAGAGAAGCAGTAGGTATCATAAATTTGGGAAAGATTTTTGAAATCAATATATCAGAATATGCTCTTAAACAAGAGTAACAAAAAAAATCTAAGTGACAGTCTTACAGCATAGAAAGACTTTACCATTTTTTCCCTGTCAATCTTAACAGAGGCATCAAGTTTTACAAGTTTCCTCAAAGTGTCTCCTAATCAAAAATCCATTAACAATTTGAGTGAAAACATTGAAAATATAGTTATAACAGTTGCAGAAATATGAAACTTGGAATAGTTGCAAGTGTTTTGGAAGACTGAATAAGAACTCAACATGAAAAATTAGAGAAATTATAAAGTAAATGAGGCCACCTAACTGAGGTGTGTGTAAAGTATGATATTTAATTAGGAGTAATCAAATTCACAACTATATGATGAGGAGTGACTGCTTATATTTCTTCCATGTATTCAAGATAGTGAATCACAAATTGAACATGGAAAAAAAAAAGAAGTATGCATAAATGTGTGAATATGCATATATCCTTTGCAGGAAATGTTTCTTCATGTATCAACACAGATAAGATTTGATAAGAGCATTACACCTGTGCTGTGGGGACATGGAACAGGAGTGCTGAAGGTCTAGAAAATCTGAAATCTTTAAGGAAAACATTGAATATCTGTGTTTAGAAAGCATAAGTTGGTAGATAGATAGGTAGATGTGATAATAATTCCTGAATATGTAAAAGGTTTCTGTAAAGAAAACAAATAAATCTCTTTCTCGTGTCACTTTAAACAGGAAATAATGGGCATAAATTGCAACAAGGCCATTTTTATCAGATACCAGAAAATCTTCCTAGCATAGACAGTGTATATATAGTTCACATATCATTTTTCGAAAGTGTTTAAGAACAATTCATCTGCCAAGAATAGTTTTCCTGACTAAAGCCAGGGAGTACCCTCACTCTGGCATCCTTTTAGCCATATTGTCTTTGACTATATAGAGATTCTTACCTTCAAGACTGTTTACTCTTGAGAGCCAATGGAAATTATCTATATTTTTTATTTCAGTAACGTAGAAGCCCAGTCATGCCACATAGCTCTACTATAGAAACCTTGAGGAAAATACAAAAAAATTTGGGTCCTCGAAGAAGTCAGTTTCATTAGGTGGTGAAAACACTACGGTTTTATGCTTCATACTGTATGTTTCAATTGCTTTACTTTACACATTCCTGCTGAATTTAATAATGACTCAAGAATAATCAAATACATATTTTCACCCTTAGATCAAAGGCACTTGATTTAAATCCAGTCTATTTCAAAGTTCTGGAAAGTCCTTATGACTTCTTCTTGTAGATCTGTGTCAGATGAGCTGATGCTCTCATCCTGACCTCTGGAATTTGTGTCTACATCACAGACACCTACAAAAAGATTTCCATTACCTTCAACAGATTTCTATCAAATACACAAGACAACCTCCTCCATAGCAAATGTGTAAATGATGCTGAATCATTTGCAATCTAGACAAAAGATAGTTCTGTGCTTGTAATGAGCATGTAACTCCAGTGAAGTCTCCAGGGCATACAGCTAGTAACAGGGCAGATATTACCAAACTAGACCCCTGCTACCCAAGGAACAACAGATCAAGAGTACTACATTTATATGAAAGAAAAACATCCACTAAAATTTATACTTCTCTCCTCAAAATATTGCAGAGGTTAAAATATGCAAAATTTTCATTGAAAATTATACAACATTTTTCAACTCAAAAAAAAAAAAACAAAACACACCCAATGAAAATAAATCCAGGATCACTGGTCATGAGATCAAACTGATAATAGTTCAGACGAATTCAGCTACATTTGGTTGCAGTTAAATAGCATAACTGGGTACAATCAAGCCAGTTACTCTTATATATAAAGTTAACATAATAACATTTCTCCTCATTACTTCCCTTTAGCTGCCTGATTGGGGGTATAATGGCATATGAGATAGTGACCAAACTTTACCAGAAAAATTTTCATGATTTATGTAAATGCTTCTGTTGTTTTAACTTGGGTATTGTAGTGAAGAGCAGTGTATCACCATTAAAATGGGTTAATGTAGTGCAAGTTTCATATTTAAGCACTGTTCTCCTTCAGCTGCACTCAGAAATTTCACAAGTGCAATAGTCTGTTAAGTTAATCCAATATGGTGTTATTACAAGGATACTATGACAAACTATAAGTCAGTTTAATCCATTTCAACATACATTAATTAATAATGCTACATATTATGCCAGTATCAGATTTTCTTTTTGTTGTTACTGGTGTTAGAGACAGACCCAGCCTAGTTTTACTGGTGACGCTTGGGTTACAGCTATTAATTTCTACACTAAAATTCTTCTGACTAAATTCTTCTCATCAGTTTTTGGCATGGAAAAGACCTGAAAACATGTTTCTTGCACAGAAAGAGAGTGGTGTTGTAGCAACATTCACAACACAGTCTTACCCTCTTATAGGTTGTCATCCACATAACTTAAAGCATTCCACTTAACTGCTCTTGATTTTGGGTACAAATACTGTAGAGGATGACCCATGGTAGAGAAATATTAAAGACCACTGTTCTGTATTAATGCTTTTGCAGAAAATCAAGAAGACAACTTTGGCTTTTCTTTGCAGTGAAAATGAGCAACATTATAAGAGCAACAAAAACATAATAGGCCTTGGCTGGTATAGGCTTACTGATCTGCTTGTGCCAATGGCACAACACTGGTAATATATGAGCTGGCTAACAAGACCTAGTTAAGGAACCCTGACAACTTTACTTGAGATTAGAGATTATAATTCTCTTCATCTTACTTATGGAAAAGGATACAGAGCTCCTTTGTAACTGTAGTCAAATTAGTCTTAAAAGTAGGTTGTGGGTCTTACCTCACTCTTCCTGAACACATTCTGGAACTTCCCAGATTACTAATTTACTAATTTTACTAATTGACTAATTTCCCCCAATTTACGTCTCCTCTTATTTCCACCTAGGACCAAGCTCACATTCGCAAGCTCACATTGCATATAGGTAACTAATGGAAGTTATGTTTTGATTTTTCATTTATCTAACTGGGCATATCTTTTTCTACCTGGCAGTGGAAAAAGACAGCTCTAGATATATCAGAGGCGCCTTTAGTGCTACTGAATTGGATACACTTCTGATGATGGAATGAGCTGATTTGGGAAATTGTTTTTCTTACCCCCTCACAGGTAGCAGACTTGCAATGCCATATGTAACTATGCTTTCATTGTTTATTTAAACCCACTGGGTTTCAAGCTCAAGAGGTAATTAGCACAGAACTGTTCTCATGCAGCTGTAAGAAACTCAGTGGATATTCAGCTCTGTAAGTGACGTTTTTTAGTATATATGTGCAACACAATCTTTAGCAGTGTTGATTTTTCATGCTGTAAAGAAACTTACAATTAAATTCTTACAAGAGAAGGTTTTATCACTGCTTTTATTTAACAATACATGATAAACTATGCCTATCAACACTTACATTTACATATTGAAATCAGTATTTGTAACTTAAGGCACTCGTAAAGAAATTAAAACAAAATAACTCTCCTCCTTGAGCTCTTTATAGGTTTGGACAGGAAATGTATTGTGTATATATACATATATACACATATACAACATATATATATATTTCTGGTTTAACATGGTCCATTTTTTGGAGAGCTTTACTAGATCCTAGACCTCTTGTTGTTTATTGTTGCAGTTCTCACTGAAGTCTTTCTAATATGCAATCACTATAGACCTTGTAGCTCTGGCCAGCCTACTGCTTCCTGTTAAATAAATACAAAGTCTCTGGTAATTACACTATAATTTACATATACTTTTATAAAAATTTAGGTAATTTATATAAATTCAGAATATATATATACTATATATATATACATATATATGTATATTAAAAAATGCAGTCAGAAAAGTCCATCTCTTCTTTCGTGGCAATAAAAGGAAGTTTTTCCTGTTATATTGCCTAGGTTTACATTTCTTTTATTTTTCATATCCATAACCTATATCATCAGTTTTCTTCCTATTAAAAATCAGATATTGTTTTGTCGTGCTTGATTCAAAGCCACTGTCTAGCTAACATCAAAGCTTCTATGTCAAGTCACAGAACAAGTAACAACCTCAGTCATCTGTTAATCCTCACTTATACAGACCAGCAGCACAATGGCCATATAGCTTGACTTTTCCATTGTACCTAAAGCAGCCATTATTAATATATATATATATATATATATGCAGTGAAGGAGCTTCCTACAAACCTCCACTGCAAACTAAACTGCACATGCTTACACAGTCTGCACAGACTGCATACAGTTTTCATGGACAGAAAATCAGTATTTCCAGACAAAGCACTGAATAACAAGCTACACTCAGATTCAGTTGGTGTGTGGTTACCATAAGGAATTTTAAGTAAATGAAAAAAAAAAAAAAAACATACAAATTTTCCAGTCTTTCTCTGCTCAGACAAAAAGTGTTGGACATATTTAGGAGCAAATTATTGCAGACTCCTTTTCTTTAAGTAGTTGGCAACTCGTCAATGTTGTTCCAGCTGATCTATTCGTCATATTATTTGTTGGCTTCATGTAGGATGTTTTTTCTCCAAGATTTCCCAATACTTTGGCCCTCCAGTAATTTCCCCAGTGGTAGCCCCTTTGTGACCTCCAAGTTAGATTTTTTTTTTTTCCACTACTACTACTTTAATGTCAGTAAAAAGGTTGGAGTATACTGCCTGGATAAACCATTTAGAAGATATTTGTTTGGAACGATATTTATCCTATATTAAAGCATATGCATTAAAACAACAGAGACATCCAGTTGCTCTAGTAATAGCTGAAAATAGACCTCTGAAGCCACTCCCTATGTAAGTGGTACTAACTGCTAGTCCCAAATCAGTATGCTCTTGGACAGCAAATACACAGATGAAAAGTTCTGTGTCCCATTACTGGCCCCTTGAGCCATCCGGTATCCCAGAAATAGTTTGTTTTAAAGAAAAAAAAAAAAAGTAAAAAGTTAATCATATTTATTACAAACAGAGCAAAATGTTACAAACAGAGCAAAATGTTTCTGATATCCGAAAGGCAAAGATAATGTGGCCGTTAGGGTTAGTCTTACTATATCCCAAAATGTCAACACACTTGCCAAAAACGAATTTATCATCTCCATGCAGCCAAGAGATTTAGTTTATCTAAATGTCCTACAAGGAATAAATAGTTTACCACTGGTTTTGAAGATTGGGATAAATCTGACATTCTATTGACATATGCTATAGATTTAATTTAATGCTGTGGTTCAGATGTCTCTTCTGATAAATTTTAGAAAAATCTGTGCTAAGAAGAATGAAGCTGTTTCAGTATTTATGGGGTTTAAAATGCAGGGTTTGCAAAGGAAACATGTTAATTGAAACAATATTTGTTTATATTCTTGCAATGGTTTGGAGAATGTTACTGAAGTCTATTGGTCAGTTCATTCTGAATATTAGAAGCTTAGTATTTTGGGGGGGTTATTGCTCTTTCTATAGTGAGAAAATCCTCTAATGAAGTGATTAAATAGTTGAATTTTTATTTTCTAGGCATATTGGAGATAACATCTGTTGAAATTGGAGTCGTGGCAGTTAAGTCCATTAAAAGCAACTATTATTTAGCCATGAACAAGAAAGGAAAAGTCTATGGCTCTGTAAGTACTTTTTTACCTTCCAAACAGATGGCAGTAGTCAGTGTATTTCCCTCTCTTACCTACTGAAAACCCCACTTGTCTGTGTATTACTACTAATTAGAGCTAAAATTAGCTGTTCATCAAAATTTCACCCTCTGGTAAACCAGCAGCCCCCCCAGCCACAAGCTTCTTGTAGCTGGGATTTATTATGTTCACTGCTTCAGTCACATTTCTTACTAACTAGTGGCTGATTGAAAGGATCTACAAAATGTAATCTTTAAGGCTCTTTTTCCGTATTTTTCACAGAATCACAGAATCATCTAGGTTGGAAGAGACCTCCAAGATCACCTAGTCCAACCTCTGACCTAACACTAACAAGTCCTCCACTAAACCATATCACTAAGCTCTACATCTGAACATCTCTTAAAGACCTCCAGGGATGGTGACTCAACCACTTCCCTGGGCAGCCTATTCCAACGCCTAACAACCCTTTCAGTAAAGAAGTTCTTCCTAATATCCAACCTAAACCTCCCCTGGCACAACTTTAGCCCATTCCCCCTCGTCCTGTCACCAGGCACGTGGGAGAATAGACCAACCCACACCTCGCTACAGCCTCCTTTAAGGTACCTGTAGAGTGCTATAAGGTCACACCTGAGCCTCCTCTTTTCCAGACTGAACAATCCCAGCTCCCTCAGCCACTCTTCATAAGACTTGTTCTCCAGACCCCTCACCAGCTTCATTGCCCGTTTCTGGACTCTCTCGAGCACCTCGATGTCCTTCTTGTAGCGAGGGGCCCAAAACTGAACACAGTACTCAAGGTGCGGCCTCACCAGAGCCGAGTTTCTGCAGTACTGATGCTCTAATTAGTGATTCTGAGGAAATAAAGTGTACTTAAAATGTTGTAAACTTCAGCTGATGGAGAAGGCACACCAGATTATCAAAGTATGAGTGTTGAGAAGAAGATTTCTGGAGCAGTTAGCTATAAATTGACTATAGTAATTAACACACAATCTTATAGACAGGACAAAGAGACAGAGATTTTGACTGAGAAGAATTTGGGTATCATCATTTGAAAATTGTGCTATTTGCATTTCTGTAAGTTTGGGTTTACTGATATTTCTGGTTTAAAAAAAAATATAATAAAATAAAATTGAAATAAAATAAAATAAAATAAAATAAAATAAAATAAATTCTTAATAGGAAACAGTATAATCTAGAAATCTGACTACTAAATACAAGTTTACACCCACACATCCACATGATGGCATAGACACCAGATTGTTCTGTTATTACATAACAGTTGGTTTGTAACTTTGCAACTTTTTATCCAGTTTGAACCCACATAAGTGTAAACTTATTCAGGTCATGTACAAAGGTGATGAGCCAATCTTCAGATTGCTCTGGATTCAGAACATCCATAGGCTTTAAAGGGGGTAACGTAGTCAAGCCCACTTCTGCTGAAAACTAAAGTATTGCCAGTCTGAGACTACTGATTACATCAACTGAGACTCAAGGGGGTTGATGTCATTTGGCCCTTTTTTTCTAAGTAAGCATTTCTGTCGGGTGCATTTAGTTCATATAAACTTCATAAACTGTCTTCCCTTGTCTGCACTGTTACTAGTCACTCCTAGTTTATGAGGTTACTTCTGACCTCCTCAGCTCCTGGACAGTGTTGAAGAATTGCATTAGGGATAGAAAGACCTGAACAGAGAAATTTTTCCTACGCCCCCATAAATGCAGATTTTAAGTTATAAAATTACACTGGTGAGATATAACAGACAATCAGTGGTCAGCCCTGCACCATTGAGAGCCATAAGGGTATACTGAGTGGCTGACAATGTTACCTTTTGTCAATTAAGCTCCATTGCTTTATTGATTACAGGAATACTTCTGGACATAAGTGAATACATTAGCCTAAATCACTGTAGTCAATACACATCTTGGTTAATGTTATTAACTTAGTCGTTTGTGATGATCTGTCCCAAAACCTAAGATAAGGTTTCCTACCCAACTTGTTAGCCATTGCTGGTGTGGCAAGAGTTCATCCAACCCTACTGATACACAAAAGAAGGCAAAGCAGCTTTCTTGTACCGTAGGTGGAAACTGCTGCCATAAGATTCAGTAATTCACAGTGTATTAGAAACAGTGTTGACAGGAGGATACGAATGAGGAAAGCTGTTTTTTCAATTCCAACTGAGATAATTTTTTCAATATTCACATCATAAAATCACAATATAATGACTTATCAAAACCTATTCCATAATACTTCAGAGATTTCAAGAATGCTTCTGTTATTATTTTTCCCATCCTCCTAAGACTTGCAGTTAGACTCATATTACTGCAGAGTGGCAGCTTGCAGATGGATATGAAAAACAGAACCAATAAAAATTTTAAAAACACTCTTAAGCATGTGCACAATAGACATTCATTCACCATACAGGTGCAGGGCTATACTGAAATTTGGTTGGAATGAACAAAGCAGTCCTGGGCTAACACTCAGAACCCTGCCAATAAGACTTCTTAGCCACTTCACAACATCATTTGTTCTCTCTGTATTATCTAATAGGGAAAAAAAAAAAGAAAAAAGAAAAAAAAAAAGTTTGGATTCTAGTATGGTTCTACATCTGGAAAAACAAGTAAAGTAAGACTGTTTCTCTGTTTACCAAATATGTTACCATTTGACTGACAGGTTAGAGGGAGCCAAGGAAGACTCATTATTTGCTTTCTTTAACAAATTAACATTCTGTCAGATAGGAAAAATTACTGTGGTTTAGAACTATAATTGATAGTCACCTGCCTTCTTAATACCTTGACACAGGAAGTGGCAAATTACTACAGCAAGTAAAAGTTAAATGATCTGTATGTTACCTTATGAATACAGGCAGCATTAATGGTTGTTTTGCATAGAGTTTTCTCCTGGCAGTGTATTCCCCAACAGTTATTGTTCCACTAACTACTAATCCAAAAATTGAGCCAAATTGTATTTGCATATATGCAATTGTATTAAAACAAGCATTAAGCATGTGTTCTGTGGTCTTAAAAGCAAGTAAAACATTAATAAGACACCAGAAACTTCCTACTATATTGAAGTACTGAACATTAACTAGTTTAAAAATTCTAGTTTAATAGGAATAGAAAAAAATATGTATTTGCCCTGTGTTACTTTAAAAAAATGTAATTCAGCTAAATAATGTCTATTTTATTAATGCAGATACTTTCTATATATTTTTTTACCTGAATATCTACAGATTTTGGTCATAATCAAAAAATCCCTGAAATTATTATCCCATGAAAAATGTTTTATTATTCATACAAATTTGTTATCTTATTCATAAACACCTTAAGAATGCTACGTGTAATTATTGTATCGTACTCTAAGATTCTAACAAGCTTCTGTTTGAGCTGTACAATAACATCTTGGTTTTTTAAATGCAGAAACAACAAAATATTAATATTTGGTTGATGTTTTAGTATGTTGTAAATTTTATACTTTCAAAAGCTTTCTATATGGAATATAAGTAATTTGATCTGACTTTTTTATATGTAGTAATTACTTGTTTGTGAAAACAAGGCTTTCTTGTCTACTACAGAGAAGCAGATCCAAGTAAAAGTGCATTTAACATTATAGAAAAAAAACAGTCTCTACTTGCTTCCTCATGCTTGTATTTTTTATCCTTTATAGCAGACTGGCAGCTGGTTCTCCTTTAAAAATAGAAAACATTAATCCCTGGTACCCTACCCAAAATTGCTCTGAATTTTACTGTGAATATCTTCTCAATAAGATATAGGCTCATATATGAATCATGCAGGCTCATCCATGAATCTTTTTTTTAGGCCAAGCCCCTCTTCAAAACAGCAAGTAAACAGGCTTCACATCCATTCTATCAACAGCATGACAGTGATTTGCACCCACCCAAAAAAGCACTTTTTCACGGCCAGTGTGGTGTAAAGGATCTTACTTTCAATACAAAGTAGGCCTATGCCATTGTTTAACATATGGTATCAATAATTTGGTTCAAGATATTTAAGGGTTGTATTTGTTAGAACTGAAATATGATGAATGATTCCAAGAGTACTACCTCATACTTTGAGTTTATTGTTGAGAATATGATTTAATATTGTTCCTGTATTCCAATACAGAGAAGTTGCATTTCAACTCTGGCTGAATTATATCATTTTATTGTTATAATTATTACTATTTATTTTTTTTATTTCACTTTTTGTAATCTAAGTGATGTTGCTTTAAATGCTACGGACTCAGTGAAATTTGTTTATTCTGAGTTGGTGTACTTGTTTTCTTCTTTTTACAGAAGGAGTTTAACAGTGATTGCAAATTGAAGGAAAGAATAGAAGAAAATGGATATAACACATATGCATCCTTAAATTGGAAGCACAATGGAAGGCAAATGTTTGTGGCTCTGAATGGAAGGGGAGCCACAAAGAGAGGACAGAAAACAAGAAGGAAAAACACTTCAGCTCACTTTCTTCCAATGGTAGTAATGTCATAGATGAAGGAACTATATTATCAATTCAGTTGAAACAAAGGCTCTTATGTCAAGCATAATTTGTAGTCCTCTTGAAGAGTAAATGCAAAGAAATAGTGCAGATATCTGCTTGTTTGAAAAGAGCAGGGGAAGCCTCTGAAGGTTTTGAACTCATTGCTGGCAGATCAATATTTACTTATATTTAGTTCAGTGTCATATCTTAAAATCAAGATACAAGCTGGATGAAATGGGATGGAAGTTATTGCCAGTGTGAACAATTTTATTATTTTTTTTTAATTTCTGCGACGGATTTTAAGGGATGAGAGACAATCTATTGAATGATCTTCATGGGGAAAGTTATTTATGGAATACTAACTTGTATCAAAGACTTTAATTGCTCTTTCAAGCCTAATGATCCAATGAACAGTTAGACACGCAAGCATTTACTGGAAGCACTTGGGTCATATGTACAAGCAAAGATGTTTCTAGAGAAGCCCTGTGGAAGAACGGATAGGATTAAGGAATATAAGCAAAGTAGTGTAAAACTATTCTAACAAAACAGATAGTATGGTTTGCTTGTATGTTCTAACTTCATTTCTTTTTATTTCTCTCTAAGTTATTTATTTAATAGGATGTTAAATATCTTTTTGGTTTGAAATGTTTTCCTCATTTGCTTGTTGTTTTCCCTTTTTCTCAGTACTTTACACAGAGGTTGATAAGTTCAAGTGTCAAAACCTCGTAAGTACACTGAGAATAGGTAATGGACATGGCTTTAAAGGCAGAATTTAATGTGTATAATCCATTTTTTTTTCTTAAACTGTCTTGCACTTAAGCAAAAAGACCAAACAAGCAGTGCTTGAATTTATGGTATTGGGTGTTTATGTTGGAGAGGTTTTTTTACTTCTCAACACTCAAGAACAAACTTCAAGAAATACTTTGTTCAAAGGGTCTTTCTGCTGTTTTTAAATTGAGAGGAGGGGCCACCTCTGTACTTGGGTGTCAATGCATCTCTGTGTATATATGTCTGACTTGGATTTCAATGGGGATCAAAGATGCATTGCAATCAGTGAGAAACTTTGCGGCAAGCATTGGGCTGGAACCTAGATGTGGACAGCCCAGTTAAAATCACTGAGACTGCACATATTAAAAGTAAAGAGTATGTAATTCCCAAGTGTAAAATTTGGTCTCTGAAAGGTAAGTAAGAAGGCAACACAGTCCTGCACTCCTTATTCATTTAATATGCCCATTCAGCACATTTGTCCATGTTACCAGCTTGTAGAATCACAGGCATATACTGGGAGCAATACATAAATAAGGACTGAGGGATAGGGGATTCAAAATCATGCTCATGCATTTATCAGAGACTATTACTCACATGTATATTATATATGAGAGCCAACCAAAAAGCTGTGCTGGTATCCAGCTTTAGCATGCCTTTCATATCCATCATAGTAACTGAAGGCTCAAAATGCATAATATCCAGCACATTTTTATAAAGTGTTACTAGTCCCATGGCTTAACTTGAGCAACTGCAGTATAACAAAGTTAAGCGTGATATGAAGTCTGTTCAATTAAAGGTACATAAGGTTTGTTTTATGTTTTGCTTTACTCTGTAATTTTAGAGAGCTCTGGATAGCTCACCAATATAACCATATTGAGATTCATTTTGTTAGAGCAGATAAATAGAAAACAGTACATCAAACAATTTGTACCACTGTCTTCACATTGTATTCCACTAAATAAATAAATAAGCCTTTGCAGTGTCTGTAGTAAGAAACAAAAGTAGTATAATATTATTTTGTTCTAAATACTTTAAGTGATAACTATGAGATTATATTGATGCTGCAGTTTTATCTTCAATATTTCTTGTTGTGAAAAAGTTGGTTTTATTTTTATTGTTTGGAAACTGTATTTTGGTACAAAGGAGAGCCTTGCTTAATGTGTCTTTTTGAGAATGTTTAACCTCTAAAAAGTCTGGTGTTGGAGTCTTCTATAACTTATTTAAGTCAATGTTTAACCAGTACTTCAATCTTAACCTGTTATTTAAATATTAGCTGTTTTTTTTTTAAAAAAAAAGCAAAAAATAATAGCCTTCCCATAAAAAAAACAAAATGGTCAGATTGTACTTCCTGTCCTTAAATAAAGTCAATTGTTTTAAAACCAGAAAGTCATTTGAGACAAAACATTTTAGCCGATAGCTAACATTACATTTCATGGAACTTTATCTCCAGCTTGCTTCTTCACAAATGTTACTTTTCTAGAAAGGGAAATAATAATTTCAGATTTTAAATGGACACGCAGGTGATCAGCAAACTTAACTACCATAGTAGAAGTGAGGTTTTGTTGTTTAAAATTTGTAATCAATAACTAATACTGACAAGACATAATGGACCACCCACAGTGAACATTCAATGTTAGCCTGGGCAATTGCAGTATTGGCTGACCACTTGAAGAACATGTAGGGTACAAATGAGGTTCTCTTTTTACAGAATTACCTAGTTTACTTGGTCAGGGAAGGGATTATGCATAAACTTTATCATAGTACTCAAAACACTATGCTGCTCAGAGGCCAAAATCAGAAAATATCACGTTTCCAAAGCGAGTCAGGAGCCATTTTTGACATGAATAGTTGTTTCTGAGAATTAACCAAAGCAAAATGACCTTGAAGGAATCAATGATTCCTGCATTATTAACATATTGTAATACCCACTGTGGTGGAAGCAAACTGCAGACACTCTAGAGTATCACAGTTCTTCAACCATAAGCTCTGTTTTCTGCCAACATAACAGACTCCTGAGCAAAAGGAAAACGGGAGGGATTTAAAAATAAAATAAAAACAAAAATCACTGAGCAACAATGTATAGCATGTTATATTTAAATAAAAATAATAAAATCTGGGGAATAGAGAATAAGAGTATTGTCCTTGTTTATTTTATTAACCTGAAGTGATATTGCACAATAAAAATAAAAAGGGAAAAGGTCTGTTGTACTACAGGATGTGGTTTGGTGCTGTATAGTCCCAAAACAAAACAAAACTCACTAGGACATTTGTAAAGTTTCTTTAATTTTTTGCATGTTGAGTCAGCTATCTCCACGCTAATAACAACCAAATGCTTTAGATTCTTCCCGTAAGTATTCAGATCCACCTAGTTTATACAGTGGAAAAAGTAATGAATTTAAAGCAAGCACCTTTAATGAAAGAATGAAGGGTTTTAGGCAGAACATGTACTTACATTTTTAAAGTAAACTTCAGAGATAGAAAAGTAGTCACATTTTATACAAGATTTCATTCAAGACATTTTATGTTATAAAGTTCACTAGAGGTTAGTAAGCTTTAATAATATGAGTGTATGAGTACGTTATAATTCATGTCCCTGCTGAAACTGATTGTCTCTATTCCTACAGTCCTAACTGCTTCAATCAGTAATCCACAAGCTAATTGAGGAAGACATTGCCTATTTTAAAGTGTCATTATTAACCCTCTTAAATTAGATTTGTGAATCTGAATTCATTCTCCTTATTCTCTATTGGGTTGGAGAAAGAAGAGCACAACACAAAAACATGTTCCGATGCAGCTAGTCGGTGTATGATTACTGATGGTGTTTTCAGAAAAAGCTCATCGAGTGAAACAATTCCAGTGCAACTGCAAGTAACAGACAAACACACGCAAAAGGTTGTTTCCCATCACGTTATGTGCAAAAAAAAAAAAAAAAGAAGAAAAATTAGTTTGCTTCATACTTATCAGATTAAAATTCATAGTTATGTCTACCTACTCAAAATATTAAAATATAAAATATAATATATAAAATATATCATATCAAAATATAAAATTTGAACCTCATGTTTAACTATATGGAGCTTTCTCAGACTGTGTTGGGATTAACTATTTGGGACTACCATTTTCTAATAAAGCACAGTGAATCCCATATGCTAATGTTGACATCAGAAATACATGTCCATTGTCCAAATATGAGGTTATACACATCTCAATACCAGAAAACAACAACAACAACACAGGAAGTATCTTAGTGTATAGTTCTATGTGAAATATTTAGGGTATTGATGGTATACTGCAGTGAAAAAACAGGATCTATCATTACATCAAAGGTCAGACTCTTTGGTGATGATTATCTTGAGATAATGTAGTAAATGAAGAATCAAAATACTACAGCTTCTTTATTACTGCTGCAAGTATAATGTGTGTTCATCTTCAGTATAGCTATTCATCCAAGCTCAAGATGTACGCTATTCCACCATCTAAATTACTATGGCTCCATTTAAATGATGCTATAGTTTTTTATTATTATTATTATTATTATTTTTATGATGAAACTGGTTTTTTAGTTAGTAAAAGAACTTCATTAACTCTTTTCTCTGTTAACAGTCTTCAGAGAAGTCTGGGAAAAGATCAAATACTCATCTACAATTTAATCTGCAATTTTGTCTAGCTATAAACAACTGAAAAACAGGTTACCTTCAGTTAATGACATGCAGGAACTTGTGTTATTAAAATATGGCAGTCGCAAAATGTTCTCCCTGATTCATTTATTCATGTTTTTCCTGATGTCCAGCTAATTTATATACTTTCTGCATTAGAAATAGTCAAGTCTCACATTGTTCCCACATTTCCAAAATTTATGCCACAAAACTGTATAAGCACTTCAGCCTTCTCTTTGCTCTCTTTTCTTTTAACGAGTTGAGACAGCACCCAGAGAAGGATCTGCCTTATCAAGAGCCCACACATACAATTTAACATTCTTTCAAATTGTAGTGGACCAATCCATTCAGAACAATCAAAATGTTTCGAGAATGGTCTTCTAGTATCAGGTACAATTAAGTGCCTGAAAAAGCCTAGCTTTTTTATACTTAATTACAGGAACAGTAGAATTTTGTAAAAAACTTAGTAAGTATATATGGTCCTATATGGTAGGGCCAACGGACTGGGATCTTTCAAGCAGTACTTCTAACAAACCAGAACAAATGAAGGTATTAGGTATAAATTAAAAACACAACATAAATGTTCCCATTGGACATTTTAAATTTTGCACTAAAAATGTGAAAATATAGTTTCTTTGTGCCATAGCTCTAAAAACATACTTTTCATTAAATCTTTTTGAAAAATACTGTTTTCAGTTTGCTCTAATGTTACTATAGGCAGTATATATCTTGTCCAATTGTTGTAAGGTAGTTTTCTATGATTTCTCACTTATTTTACATCTCATGATGCCCCAAGCAACAAGATGCATAAATGCTTCACTGAGGGATTACTGATGTTTGTGGTACTCTGTCATTAGCAGTACAAACTTAAGATGCTCATTTTTGGTTCCATGTAGAACATGATACAGAGATCTGGTGATGCTGTTTTGTTTTGTTAATCTTTGGCTCCTCTGAAAAAAAATCCATATATTTAACAGTAAACATGCAAATACCAATTCAAAAGTTAAATACACTTTGCAAGAATAGCTTGGCTTTTCTAACAACCACCATGCACAAGGTACGTTGCAAATTAAAATGTATTTTGCTACTGCTTTCCCTTTTCATGTTCACTTGAAATCAGAACAGAAGAAAAAAATGTTGTTATTTACAGTCTTCATTGTTTTTCTTAACTGGTAGTAAATACATGTCCTGTTCTGGTCTTTGACTAGATCTTATTTTGGTGATGAAATAGAACAGAGATACCAGCGATCCTGAAGGGTCATCCTCTGTCTCTTCGTTTTGATCAGCCAGTTTGACCTACTAAGTTCTACTGATAGACCATACAGTTCATGTTCACTTAAATACGGATTAAGCTAAAAGACTTTAGAAGAGATATGGCTCTGCTTATTCTATTAAATTAGTACTGTATCCTTTGCCTGACAGAGATGGAAAAGATTTAATTTATTTGTCTGTTTAACTGATTGCTAGTTAAATGCTCTGAGGTGAATGATGAAGTGTGAGCAAAAAGTCTTGCTGATAGTACATTTCTGTGGTAGTTGGGGGGTGCAGTGGGAAGATGCTGTGTCAGGAAAATTAAAGTACTTTGACACAAAACCCTGCGGGAAGGTTCAGCCTATATTCATACTGAAAGCCATCATCAAGTTGTAAATGAATGGCTGGGCCTCTGGACTGAGGAAGTTAGCTATCCACAAATAAGTAACCTCTCCACTCTGCTGACTTGCTCTAGTGTCATAACCATCTTCCACAAGTGAAGTCACAACAAACTTGACTCTGATTATGTGTATAGATGCAAAATGTGAGGTAAATTCTACTCAGAATCTGAAAATGACAACGGCTGAGCTTAAGTCACCTGTGGTAATGAGTTTCTTCCCCGTTACTCTGTTAACATATTCCCTGAGCCTGACTCCTGACACAAATACAGTTCTTCATTGCACTTGAAATGCAATACAGCATGAGGTCTTATGTATATCAAGTACTAAGGACAAAAAATCATTTATGGGAAAAAAAATCAAGTGAAAAATTTTGGGTGGAACCTTGCAAGCGCTACTGTTGCTGAAAGTTGGCTGTAACACAGGGGACCAGACATAAGAACAGACTACTCAGCACTTATGTGATGACTGTTCTGCATTGGGTTAAGCCTTATATCAGATTATATCAGATTTTCCGCAAACTTGCCATATGTTTTGCCAAAAAAGACTTCAGTGAGTTTCAAAGAGCTCTCTTAGCTTGTCCACTGAGGACTATCAATATAAGATAACAGGTTTTGGCCCACAAAGTCCTGATAACCTCAGTATTAGACTTGGGAAGGGTACCTAAGGAAATACTAAAAAAATTACTCCATTCTTGTGCTCATCTCACTTACTATATGTTTATGCTCACTGAGACAGAACATTTTAGAGGATAGTTTTTAGTCTGGCACAATAGGACTGCTAAACTTTATTTGGCACCTCAGCCATTCATTCTGGCTTCCAGACTTCCATTAAATGTGTACCTAACCACTGTTTTTATGCAGATGAACACATACACAGTACTGCAGTAGGTGGGCATGCCGACCAACTACATGTACATGAATAATTTGTGAAACATAGACATACTACATACAACATGCCCCAGAAAGCCAAACCCTCAGTGTCTAATTTACATGATGTCCAAGAAAGACATTAGACACTAATCTACACGTGTTCAAGAAAAACAAGATACTGTGGCACCAGATTAGAAATACTGAAACATTTCTGCCCCAAAATTTTATATTAAATTACTAAATTAAACTGCTGTGAAAGAGGTATCCAGTAAAAATTCTTCGAAATAATCCTGAATTGATAACCCTAGAGAATGAGCTCTTTTCAAAAGCTTGTGACCATCATACGACAGTATTTCCATACCTCCCTGTAACAGAGATATCATATGACTTCAAAGTAGAATACCATTACTGAGGAAGCCATTCACTTTCCAGAACAATTAGATTAGTTCTTCAAATGTGCTGGAAACACTTAGAACCTGATTTTGATACCAGTTCAGCTGGGCTACTCTGTTATTTTGAGGAATGCTCAGTGCTTGAGAGAAGCCATGGTAACTACCTTGAAATACATACAGATGTAAAAGAATTCTACAAATAGGAAAGGATCACTATATTCACCACAGATAGTTTAAAAACAAAATGATCAAATTGAAGTAAGGGAAGTTTAAGTTTAAATATTTGTAAAACACTTCTTAGCACTAAGGGCTCTGAAGAAATTGATTAGGAAGATTGTACTTTCAAAGTTCTAAGCATATGATAGACATCAGGAATGGCTTAGGTATTTGATTCTACCATAGACAGCAGAATGGACTATCTCTTATCCAAAATCCCTTACAGCAATATTTTCCCCCTATGAAAACCTTGACTAAACCTATATAAAACACTAGGCAGTAAGACAGTTATAATTTTCAATCAGTATTAACAGGCTCAAGCTCAGGCTCAAGCTAGTAACGTGGAGATCCTATAAAAAATCCCCAGAGCCACCCAGTCCCCCCATGTATAGTTACTTTCCACAAGTGTGTTTGCAGTGTTGGACAGGAAGCAAAAACAAGTAGCTAAAATCTTTCTAACTAAAAGAAATCAGAGTGGTTAAAAGCAAGTGTAAGGTTTTTCAGCAGAGCATGAACTTGTCCAGGAAATGACAGCAAGATGATATTATAGAGAGATGTAATCTGGGTCTGACTCAAGCCTCCATTGCACACTGACTGCAGGAAACAAGACTGACCCAGGCAGTTACAATATGCAAAGGTCAATGTCCACCTCCTTTTGATATTCGGTAACTTGTCCCAAAAATAAAATAAAATAAAAAATTTCACAAGCAATTACTGTATTTTTCAGTGGTCCTTGAAAGAATGATGCCAAAATGATTAAACCGCTCTACCAATTTACTCCTCCTCAGAATGTTCCCTAACCTAATATCAGCTGACCAGTGGATACTGTCCAAGAACCTTTATTTATTTCAGCTGCCACTAACAGCACTATAAGTTAACCAGTAGACAAATTTGCTCTATTTAATGTGAATGTTTGATCAGTTGACAGCTTAATAATTAATAGTGCTTGCTTCATGTTTATTTTCTTTTATTCATTTTAAAGTAAGTGTGGTATCAAATGAAAGACTGACTCTGCATTACATATAGCCCTCAATTTATACTGGGGAAAGATCAGCCACTCAGCTTCTTCCTGTACACTGTGTTACTATTTTAGATAGGCCCTAAAAAGAAGGACCATTCTAGGGAAGAGAAAAATATGCAGTTTCCATGATTATTCTGTTATCGCTTAGACTCTGGGAGTGTGGCAAGGGATCAGAATAATAAAAATACAGGGAGAAGAGGGTAGGATTATTCTTCTAGTTAACTGTAGCTCTAACAAGGCATAGATGTATCATAAAATACAGCATGTTACACATCCCAAACTCAATTTTCTTAAATTAATCCTATGGTAATGTATATAAGATGTAAAAACATTTATACCCTACAGTCATAAATACCACACATGCATACAGACATATACCACTGGCAGTTTCTTACCAAACTCACTGTATTGTTTTCTGATTTTCACCCCATAAGAGCATTGATGTTATCCCCTGCTGTTACTTTCTATAACCTGGATAGGAAGTTAGCTTAATCAGCCTCCTTGAAAGATAATGTTCGTATCTAATGTTCACAGCTCTTTTAAATCTATATGACAAGTCTTGTATCTCAAAGTAATTACAGCAGGTGTTCTACTTCTCTGTGTCTTTGGCAGCTATCTGCTCTTCATCACAATCATACAATTGTTAGCTACAGCTACTACTGTTATCAAAACTCCATTGTTTAGGTACAAAGCAAAAAAAGGTAAGAGAGAAGATGTTGCTACTCCAATATAATTATAGCTCTCTTGTCTGATATGGTGGAATATGACAGAGACCAATAAATAAATGAGAGTGTTATCACAAAAGTATAAGTATCATGGGCTTTAAGGAGTGATTTATGAGATTTATAAAGCAGAAAACTGCAGATTTTCATGTGAAGGATTTTTTTTTTCCTCTGTCCAATGGAAGGAACATGAAAACAAAACAAAACAAAACAAAACAAAAACAAAACAAAACAACAAAAAAAAAAACACAGCAGAGGCAACAATCACAGTATCATGAAACTAGTAAATCACGTAAGGCATATCAGGGAAAGCCTCAATGGAGTCCTTTTCTTTAAGGGTGGTCGAAGAAAGAGAATGAAAGGATGCCAAGCACTGTGACATTAGGATGATGTTTAGCAACAGTTTGCTTAATAGTCATATTAAGGTCTTATGGAAGCCTTCTAGTAGAATCACAGAATCAGAGAATGCTGTAAATCTTAAAGCCACTATTCCTTGTCCCTATCAATACACTCCCTGACAAAGCGTCCCTCCACTGCTTTTTTTGTAGGCTTCCTATAAGTACTGAGCTGGAGCACCTCTCCTACAAAGATGCATCGAGGGAGTTGGGGTGGTTCAGCCTGGAAAAGAGAAGGCTTCAGGGAGACTTTACAGTGGCCTTCTAGTAACTAAAGGGAGCCTATAGGAAAGCTGGTGAGGGATTCTTTGGCAGGGAGTGGAGTGATAGGACAAGGGGGAATGGCTTTAAACTAAAAGAGCGTAGATTTAGATTAGATATTAGGAAGAAGTTCTTTACTCAGAGGGTGGTGAGGCACTGGAACAGGTTGCCCAGAGAAGCTGTGGATGCCCCATCCCTGAAAGTGTTCAAGGCCAGGTTGGATGGGGCTTTGAGCAACCTGGTGTTGTGGTTTAACCCACTGGCAGCTAAACACCACACAGTCGTTCACTCACCCTCCCCCCTCACTCTCTGGGATGGGGGAGAGAAACAAGAAAAAATGAAGCCTGTGGGTTGAGATAGAGGCAGTTTATTAGGGCAGAAAATAAAATAATAAAATAAAATAAAATAAAATAAAATAAAATAATAAAATAAAATAAAATAAAATAAAATAAAAAATATAATAATAATAATAATAATAATAATAATAATATGTACAAAACAAGTGATGCACAATGCAATTGCTCACCACCCGCTGACCGATGCCCAGCCTATCCCCGAGCAGCCGGCCCCCCCACCCTGGCTAGGCACCCCTATATATTGTTTAGCATGACGGCAGATAGTATGGAATATCCCTTTGGCCAGTTTGGGTCAGCTGTCCTGGGTCTGTCCCGTCCCAACTCCTGCTGCACCCGCAGCCTGCCCACTGGCAGGACAGAGCGAGAAGCTGAAAAGTCCTTGGCTTGGTGTAAGCACTGCTCTACAACAATTAAAACATCAGTGTGTTATCAACATTATTCTCATCCTAAATCCAAAGCATAGCACCCTACCAGCTACTAGGAGGAAAATTAACTCTATCCTAGCTAAAACCAGGACACCTGGTCTGATGGGAGGTGTCCATGTCCATGTCAGGGGGGTTGAAAGCATGATCTTTAATGTCCCATTCAACCCAAACCATTTTGTGGTTCTATGATTCTATAATGAGGGGACTCAGCATAGCATATGAGACAAACAGGAATAGGACACAATGCTTGAAGTATGTGATCATGATGGTCTTCTCACAGCAAGACACATCTTTCTCACTTAATAATGTCGGAAAGAAAATAGTAATTAATTTATATTTATTTGTTGGAAATACAACATCTAAACAGGACTTCATTATTTTAGCTTCCAAAACAAAGTTACTGAGAAAAACACAGTAATCATGCAAATACAGTCTTGCTTTGGAGTAAAATACTACATATGTTTCAGAGAAGCATAAACTGAACTTTGCGAATGCACTGTAATAACCAACATAATGCTCGGTGTGTTGTTCACATGTATAACAGTCAACTGACTCAAATAAGAGATGCAGGAAAGGAAGGGGAGACTGGATAGATCTAGGGCCACACATGGACATTTTATTGAAAATGTTTACTTCTAGTCACTTCTTTAAACAAGTAGCTAGATCACTGCTATAATATTACAGAACAGTAAAATGGATCATACCAGTATTGTAAAGAAAAATTACAGCTTTAATCTTCATTGAAAAGGTATGTCCTAAATCTAGCAAACTGATACAGCTGGGGCTTCATGCCGAGGGATGAGTGCAAGATACCGCTAGGCAAATACATGCATCAAAAGCAGTGAGGAACCTAAGTGTGGCTAGACCAGGAAGCACAGAAATGGAAAAAAGGGATATTGAGAAGAATGAGTTAAATTAATTTTGCAGAACCTTACAGAAAAGGTTCGATTTAAGTTTTGGGCAATGCCTGATCCTGAGGGAGAAGTTCAAATGTTCTTCAAACCCAGTCCTAGAAGCAAGTTTCTATTTGGTTCTAATTATTAAATTAGATATGATTTTTGTTTGTTTCAGTCCCTCCCAGATCGTCTATGTTGTAAACATTTTACTGGTAACATTATTGTGTTTTACATAAATATGCAGAATTTTCTTAACTTGAGCCAGATCACATTTAAAACAGCACCATGTAACAAGGACGGCCCCAATTAAACAGAGCACAGCTGGCAGTACTATTGCGATACGTAGAAACCTTGTGCCTTTTCCTGTCTGTTTTTTTTATTGAGCATGAAATCCGCAACAGATTTCTTGCCACCTAGGTAGAACTGAACAAAATACACTCTCTCTTATTTTTCCCTGCAGATGCATGTAGCCAGTATGTATGGAGCCACAGCTCTGACTGTGGGACTGTGCAGCAGTCTATGCCTCCACAGGCACATGAAATGAAGCCCATGCCAACCCAGGTGCTTCTGCAGCGGATGGTGTTTAGCCAGCACAGTAAACCAGAGCTCTGTCATAGAACATGATTTAGAAAATCCATTAGGGAAGAAGCTTTTCACTTTGGCAGCTGTTCTCAGCTAACACATCAGACTGCTCTTTGGAAGAATAGCAATGTAGAGCAAAAATGGAACTAGTTTACATGGTAGAAAAAGGGCAAATAGAGCTGATGTAGTCAGTGTTTTATGTCACATGTTCAGGTGAGGACTCCACCCTGCTTTGAATATTGTTTGCTATAAAGACCAATATGTGCAAGAGGATAGAGACAAATCAGAAAACAATAATAATAATGAAGTCATGACACAAGAGTAAAAAGACTGTAAGCAGAAAATGCAGGAAGCCGGCTGTACAGTGTGCTGGAAGACCTGCGTTGGTGCAATTACCAGTACTTCAACACACAGTCTGCAGTGAACAAAGGAACTCCATCAATACAATAAATGATTTAATCATTCATGGCAGACACTTGACATTGTTTAATGAGCTGCAGCTTCTACCGTCCACTGTGCGCCTCTGACCATGAGTAATTATTGCTTAGTTTAAATACTTATTTGGATTTATATTTTTTCATTAACTGATCTTGCAAACAAGACATCTTGCTCATCTTTCTCTTATGTACCCAAAGAGCATAAAACTAGAAGAGAATACCACTTCACCTTCACAAATTTCTTATTAATATCCATATTTGACTTAATCAGTTTCTAACTGACTACAGCCTAGGAATACCTAAAGAGAGAGTGAGTCCAGTTTTGCCCCATTTATGTATTTTATTTAAAATTTGTGTTTGTCTGTCTTCAATGTTAATCTTAGTTTCAATTCTAACTTTTTCCACGTTAGCTAAAAGCTAGCGATAACCACTGTTTTATTCTCTGTGAAGGACGTGAATCAAATCACTGTCAGTATTCTGAAGAGCTACCCAGACAGAATTTTTTTGGTTGCCCAGCATAAGGCACATCGTTCTGATAATGTTCTGATAAAGACTCCTTTATGTATGGCAGCATCTATATTGTCTACAGTACCGTACTATGCACAAGAAAAATAAAACTTTCTAGTTTTTTCACCCCTGTTTATAAGTCTGAGGATGACATTAATCCATCTTTTGTCACTATTTCTTTTTTGTGAATTAAATTCACATGGTATGTAACAAGTGTACGTTTATTTCCAGATCACTGATTAAAACTTTGATAGGCACCAGGCCAAGTACATATTCCTGGAACTCCTGTCTAAACTCTCTATTCAACAGTTTTTCAATAGTTTTTCTTTGATTGCTATTTTTTGCCCATTGATATATCATTTAACATGTGTTTTACTGCTATTTTGTAGTGTTAATTTTTGTAACTGAGTTATGATGCTAAATGGAAAGTTTACAAAAAAGTAGTATATCTACATTGTTACTTTTATGTATCAAAATTGTTATCTTATTAAAGAAAATCTAATTTACTTCTTAAGGTCAAAATCTCCTTTGAGTCCTATTAGCTATTCCTATGTTTTCATTCTCTGTCTTAAAAGTGCTGAAGCAGAAATTATATAATGCTGGCTGGCTTATATACTCATAAGTTATCCCACATGCCTTTCTGATGATAATCGCAATTTTGTATTTTATGTATAAGGAATCTGATTTACTTCAATAATTTTCCATGTACTCTGGGTAGATGGAGCCCAAGAAGTCCAAAGAATAAAGAGAAACAAAATTATCACTACTACATCTGATTTGCTGAACATAAATTCATATCTCATTTTCCCCTGAAATTGTGAATGGTCAGATAATTATACAGCTAATTATTAAGACAGTGGCTTGCGGTAGGAACATAACAAATTAGACAGTCCATGCTGTTTTTGTTGCTTATGAATCATTAATAATGAGTTGCAATATGGCAGCTTATCCAGTAAAACAACCAAGCAATGAATTACTGAATCTCTCTGAAAATGTACAGTTAACTTTCCTTTTCCCTAACACCTATTACTTCTATTAGCAAAGCTGCAGGTATAAAATTGATCACAATTTTTCTCTATTCCAGCCCTTTTGCCTAAAATAGAATCCATTACTTGGAGTTTCCCTGACAGAAGTTTATCCAACTGTTTTAATATATCTGTTTATGGAAATTCTGCTGCTTCCTCAAATAGTCTGGGTGTTGAACTGGCCTTTTGATGTGAAAGGTTTGTCTAATATCCAATAAAAATTGTCCTTGCTACAAATTTATCTAATTAATTCATATTCTATCTTCTGCAGGGATGAAAACAATTGATCACCATCTTCTTTGTAATAACCTTTTATGCATCTGAAGCCTGTTATCATAGCCTTTTCATTCTTGTCTTTTCAGACTAAACAAACTACATTCTTTCATACTTGCTTTGGAGGTCATGTTTTCTAATCTGCTTATCGTCCTTATTATTCACAATAAATTGTCTCCAATTTTGTCTTTCAGAAAATGCATCTACTCCCCAGTAAGTGCTTACCAATACCAGGTAGCATGAAACAAACACACCCTCACTCCATCAAGTGATACACATTTAATAACATTCTGGAATGCCATTTGACTCTTTTATAAATGAACATTCACTTCCATCTGTGTCCCCATCTAGTTTCCTGCATTTGCCAACTCCACATGTGCATTCAAGTAGTCAGCGAAGAATAGTTAAGATGGCTTTCAACCAGCTGTGACTTTATATTAGTTTCACTGAGACCATATGTCCCTACTTTTCTCAAGAATGGCACAGAAGACTGCATGAAAAGCACCCAACCACTGCAGATAAGTATTAACGCAGACTCTGACAATTACCATCCAGAGCCAAAATTCATATAAACTGAGAGTCTCCTCTTTCAGCCTTCCACCCTTATTTTCTACAGATTCCTGTCTACCAACTCCAACTACTGCTCTGGGACTTTAGTTAACAGTTTTGCTTCTTGAGATCCAGAAAGTAAGAGTCAAGCTAAATTGGCTGGGTTTTCATATAAACCTCATATAGGCAAGTGTTTACTTTAGTTAGTTTACTCTAACATTTAACACGTGTAACTTGTTTACTTTATTCTAACACTTGCCAAGACTGAGTGTCTAACAAACAGCCAACTGCATCTATAATAATCCAAAGCAAACCGATGCATCCCAGGTATCGTGTTTTACATGTCTGGAAATAACTAGTTAGCTTGTGTCTAGTAACAGGTCATTTTCTGATAATTACACCCAATATTATATCATATAAAAAATGAAATCAGGAACATCTGTTATAGTCATGAGTAACAGTTAATTGAGGTCAGCAATAGAAAGGCCTTTAGGCTTTTGCTTCTCTGCCTTCAGACAGGACTGATCAGGATGCAGCACATCTGTGAAATGCACCCCATACAGCTTGTGAGCATGCCCACAGTTGCTCTTATGTTTAATAAGAAAACACAAATCACAGGACTTAAAATTCCAGCAATAATTCCACTTCGATCTCATCAAAGAAACAGAAATTTCAAGATGGAAAAAAAAAAATGAGAGCAAACAGCTGTACATGGTCAGACCAAAAAAAGTCCTTTTTGGAAACACGGTTACATCATATCATACCAGTGCTGTACAGCAATTGAATCTCATTTTTCACAGGTTTGTCATAAAGGCACAACTTCCCCTCTACCATATGCATGTTGTTCTCCTCCACTCTTACAATATTTTCCTTTTATCTACTAGTCCTACTTGCCAGTACAACTGCATTAATTTGCCTTTTAAGGTTCTTCCAGAAACTTTTTAATAAAAAAACAAAGCACCAGATCTGCAAGCTTCCAATGTTCTGGCACCAATGCTGTTTGAAACAAGTGGCTACACCATCCGGTTTGTCTGTAAGAAATGTCATGTCTCAGTCTCAACAAACATGTAACTGCTGGCTCATCCTGAAAAATTGTTCTATTTATTCCATCAATTTATTATAAACTCTTTTTACTGACAATTCAACCTGAGAAACTCCAACAGAGTTTACCCTGTCAAGAAAAGTGTACACTTGGGTACTTACCTTGAGCTCCACAGAGAATATGCACACACACAAAAAAAATCATCACTGAATACTACTGGAAAATTTTGTTTGAGAACAATTTTTTCTCTGCTAAATTTTTTATCAAAAGGCAAATAACCTTTCATTAGATTTAGTAAACAAGAAGTCAGATGTCAGAAGTGAGAAAGAACATTGTTCAAACAATATTGCTCATTAAAAACACACAGGCATTACAGCAGCTTACTTTGAGCACTACTATGTTTTGAAGAAAGGATCTGGCAGTTGGCAAGAATTTTGAATTTCATTCTGCCATTCTCTTTATGAAAATATGACCAACTTGGATGAATTTATAGCTGTTATTTATGCTTACATCGTATGACTGTAAGTGTAAAGAATGTTCTGGAACCAAGGAGCAGAACCTGAGACACTTTCTGTCCCTTAAAACTTTGTTATCCTTGGATACAAGTGTCTGCATGCTTCCTTCCTCTCTAGCCACAGTACTTTGGCCCCTTAGCTCTACAACAGCAATCCTCATGGTGAGAGGTGGGATAATTGCAACCTCCTTCATACCTTCTGCACTGATGGTAAGAGCTCTTCTTAGGAATCAGAGGATGGCAAATAGCCTTGGATTCACAAAAGGTGACTGGTCTGGCTCTTTTCCTCCCTGTCTGAGTCTTAAAAGAAAAAGTAGACCCAAAGCCAATGACATTTGAAATATGAAGCACTTAGCCAAACTCTGACCCTATCTATAAGGGACTGGACCGACGCTACGAACCCTACTTTTCCACACACTTTGAAAGTAGCGAATATGTATGTATGGTCAGGAGAACAACGGAATCTGAAACACTTCTTCCATGAGTCAGTTTGGGCTCTAGCAGATTTTTTTGCAGGCCATTAAAAATCCCACTATACACCAGGATCTTCCCCTTAACTTTTTAGGGAGCTCATAACCTTCATTCAAGTTTTGAACTCTACTCCCAAGGCCAAGTACAAAGAAACTGCCTTGTTTACCCATTCTCCAGAACTGGCCACTATGTAGTTACCAGGTAAATTCTACACGTTATGTATTACTTAGATTTTTTTCTTTAATCTCAGACCCAACACACTTCTACACATGCACCCTGCAGTGCCAATCCTTTATATGCATAATATCTTTATCTATTCACAATAGTCACAGAAAGCAATAAAAGAAGTTGTATTTGTGATGAAAATGTTTTTTTCATTTTCTGTTGTTTAGCAACAGGCTATTTTTTTAATTCTAAAAGGATACTTGGGGGAGTTATTTAGTCTTTTGAATAAAAGCAGCAAGTGATCAGCTGCAAGCTCTTTAACATTTGGTAAAAATTGTAGATAAATCAGAGGCAGCCTCCAATTTTGCAATACATGTTTTAGAAAACATTTCAAAAATATCTGCAAACATCTCCACTACACATCATCTGGGATGTTTTCTATACCGCTGTTCCAGTAAAGCAAAAGGTAAGGATATTGACAATACAGAGGGACAAGGGATATTGGAAGTGAGATAGATAGTGTTAAAACATGTTCAGTTGTGTTTGGGTGATAAAGGAGCAATATGAAGACTAGCTTATTTTTGAGACTAGAAATGTACAGAGGCTATATGGTGCATGTTAAGAGCAGGTTGCTGAATATGAGCAGTGCCTTACTGAAACCTGACTGATGTTGAAACTAAGATACCAAAGGTGGTGCCCTGATGTGATTGAATCTGTATCCTTAATTGCAAAATGACTAGATAGTTTTGCAATTATTTAATGTTGAATTTAGTGGCTCAAGTCTGTTTTCTAAATGTTTTTCAACATGTTCTTAGAGTCATATGAAGAGTCATACGAAGAGTCATATGAAGATTCACTGAAGAGATAAGGAACCTCATATGCGGAAAGGAGATTAAATAATATGAAACTTCTATTTTATTTGGCCCTGACAGAATGAAATTCTCTTTCCTGCCTAAGCTGGGAAGAACAGGAGAAAATCCATATTAAATGTATTATTACAGCCTTATGCTTGACTTCTGAAGGGTAACTGTTGAGTGCTAGATCCTTGTGTCACCTCAAGCCAAAAGCTATCTCTCTTTGAAATGTTTACTGTAGAAGACAGGAAATCTGTTTGCAATCTTAACCACAGACCAAACTTTTCAAAAGATGTCTCTAGTGCCTAAGCAAAAAGATAATCTTGTGGGTAAGGCACTGGACTGGAATTCTGACCTCAAATCTCAGTTGCCAGAGAGGCTATATATGACCTTGGAAAGCCATTTAGAGACAGATAAAAATAAAAAAGCCAAAAATAGAAATTCAAAAGTATGTCTGTGGCAGATAGGTTTCTAAATCAAATTTTTTAATCTAATAACCTTCATTTGGCTGCTGCTTAAATTGTGTACGCACTTTTCTCTTTTTGGTCAAGATTCCCTAACCTGTATTTGTTGTACCTCTGAGCAGGATCCATCATGTCAGTTTTAAGCTCCTTCCTAAGCATGGTTTCTTACTGGGTGGGATACTCTGAGCAGATGAGGATTCAGGCAGTTGATCTCACATCTGCAATATAAAACTACAAAAACTATCATACAGGTGGTTTATCATATGACTTATGCTGCTCTTGGAACCCTGGGTATTTATCTTTAACTCCTTCCTCACGGGGGAAGTAGGAAATGCCCTTAGGCCAAAACCTAGCCAGGGTCAAATATTTCCAAACTCTGATATTAGGAATTTCTTCTTTAAGAGAATTCACATTCAAATGTCTGGGCGAAATATCAGGTACTTCCCAGTGAGGATTCAATTTACATCCTGACAATTTATATAAACCTGTCAGTGGACCCAGGGAATGAGAACCGTCTCTATCATTGGCTAAGAGAGGGGGATCATCGTGGAGTCGGTGTAGCGCTTCTTCTACGGGGACTCTCTGATTTAGATTTGGACCTTTTCCCGTAGGTGGTTTTAGTTTGAGTTCTAACCACTTTTGATCTATAAGCCTGTCCACTTCTTCTGTCACATCTACCTCCTCTTCTGGGTCCCTGAGACAGGGACCTAGAATCAAAGAATGGTTGGAAGGGAAGATCGTTTAATTCCAACCCTCCTGCCATGGGCAAAGACATCTCCCACCAGACCAGGTTGCCCAAAGCCCCATCCAGCCTGGCCTTGAACACTTCCAGGGATGGGGCATCCACAGCTTCTCTGGGCAACCTGTTCCAGTGCCTCACCTCCCTCATAGTGAAGAATTTCTTCCAAATATCTTAATCTACCTTTCTTTTAGTTTAAAGCTGTTACCCTTTGTCTTATCACTACGCGCCCTGAAAAAGAGTCCCTCTCCAGGTTTCTTGTAGACCCCCTTTAGGTACTGGATGGGCTGCTTTCTTCCACAACACAGTGACTGGCAAAACTAACATTTTCCTTACCTAGTCCTCAGAATGGTGTTTGTTCCTCAGACCTTTGGCAGGTATGACACTTTCAGAGATTCGTCTACCCTTGTGGAACAACCCCCTCTGTCTCTGTCCATCACACTGTGGGTGCAATTATAAGGTAAACAAGTAAATACCTTTTATTTAAACGGAAGAAGCTCAGTTCCCCTAAGAAAGAAGAGTGACAACTGGTTGAAAATTTTGTTTCTTATGCTTAATAGTGTCAGAATACCCTTGCCTAGTATAATTCTATGATGTCCTTAGATCTACATGTGGCCCATTTGATGATTGATTTACTAATTAGACTAAACCAGGGGTTGGATCATCTGCCAAGGAAGTAGAAAACCTGTGTTCAGGTCTGTTCTATTTTACTGTTCTGCACACCAAAGACTTTGACCTTTCTTATAGGATCAAATGCTGAATTGTGAAGATTCATCTTGAAACTGCCCACTTGGGTACAGCTCTGTGCAGCTCTGTGTAAAAAACATAAGTATTTCCTATCACCTTGTTCTTCACAAACTGGAGCCTTTTCCTCCTTCCACAGACAGAATCATATGTGGCAGGGATGTTTCTGGGCTTCCAAGCATAAACTCCCAGGAGGTTACCAAAGTATATGTTAACATCAAGCTCTGTAGAAAATTCTCTCAATCTGAAGTGCGTATCCTGAAAAGTCAAGTGTCTCTCCACTGGTTATAAAAGTGTAGGTATCCAGCTTAGACTAGATGTTAACTTTCCTAAGGCTAACAGTGGACCAACTTAAGACTTCAAGATCTTCAGAAAAAGTACCGTCTTTATTATGTGCCACTTCCTCCCACAAAACATCCATAATCTTGACACAAGTTCTGTGGCAACAAATAGCAATTAAGGTGGTGTTGTTAACAATTATTACTTCTCTAAGTTTATTCATTATTTCAAGCAATGCATTTTAATAGAAAAAAAAAATAAAGCACTAACGGATATTTACTACTCAATGCACACTTCAGAAATAAAAGAGCTTCTCATTTTTTACTTAATTGGTCCAACTAGACCCACTGGTATACATTAAATGCTCAGGACAAGAGAAGATTAGTCTAACTAAACACCATTAAGCACAATCCATGAATCTTATACCAAAGCTCTAAGAACAACTCCTCTACTCCTACCCCAAGGAGGTCTGTATGGGTTTTATAAGCCCTTGTGTTTTACAAGCCCCTCTTCAAATGCTGTGTTTGATACAGTTGTTCAATGCTTAGGAACAATACATTGTTACTGGATGTTCGTCCCAATTCAAAATACCACGACATTAAACATTTTCAGCCGAACATAACATCTAGAGAATGTTCCACATGTTTGGCCCACAGAGAAGAGGTTATAACACTATTGCAATTACATCCTCTACAGATGGCACATGCTGTATGGATTACAGTGTTGCTTGTTCTGTTGCTGTGGACTTGGTTTGAATTGTCTGCAAAACGTTGGAACCATAAATCAATTCTTCTCCCTCTCAAAGAGAAGAAAAAATATTTCAAAGGAATTCTGTGCAAATGGCAGGGGTTAGAGAGGCTAAGGTAACCTTTCACTTTGTATCAGGAAGAGGGTGACTTCTGAATAAAACAAAAATGAAACCTTCTGAACAAAATAACGCTTTTCTCCTGACCTCACACATCAGAAAGAAAATCTCCACTGGAACAACCTAAAATGGAAGACAGATTTTATTCAGCCATGTCCTGTATAGATCTCTAGGGCTGGCAACTGTCCTCAAGAAAAGCTTTACCAGCTTGAGTGGAAGACTGAGCCAAATTCTGTATCTAACACATACTTGTTAAAGTCAAACTGTTCATGGTTAGAAGGATTGTAAAATATTATAACAAAATGGTTTTCAAGCTGAGTGTTGAACCAGATGACAAGGTAGTGTCATGCCTTGCTCAAACCTTATATAACTGTTTTGGTGTGTGGCAACGTTAAATGTTGGTTATTCTTGCTAACGTTTATCTTTATACATGAACTGATCATTAGAAATACTGTATATAGAGAAACCGTTTTGATAAAAATTATTTTTGCAAAATTCTATCTTTTAATCTTGATCTTGTGTTGCAATTATTCCCAGACCTTATTGTGGTTTCCTGCACAAAATTATATCCTTAAGCATACCAGTCCAGCATTTACTACAGACACAGGACAATAAAAAGTCAGCAGCAGGAGACAATATGTTTTATATGTGCAGTTAACTTTACACAGTGCTGGAAAATATCGGCAAGTGGCACTTAATTATGGTACCCCTGGATTCTTAAAACATATCACAAAGACCACAAAGACACAAAAGCACTTATATACTGTAGCTACTTTTAGGAAATACTTTTCAAAGGTACAGGCTTTGCATCTTAGAATATATTTTCAAGATATCCTGATTTTACCAATACAATTATTCTTTATTTTTTGCATTCATTTAGTTCAAAACACTTCCAGTTGATAATTGCATGGAACATGGTTTCATTTGAGACCGTATAAATAACTGCAGAAAGAAGTAAAGCCAACTTTTTTTTACCATGTTGGCTCTGGATCTGTATATTTGAAACACCAAAGCTGGAGAAATTTCTGCTAGAATACACAATACCTAGGTCTGGAAATAGATCAGCAATGAAAAGAAGCCATATAGAAGGAAAGACAGGGTATATAGATACTGACAGTAGCACATTTAAACTAGTGACCCATTGATACTACTTCCTAATACGAAACTGTTGGAAATGCTGGGCAGAAAGTTCTTCCGAAACAGAAACGAACAAGTGATTTGATATTCAAACCTTCCTATTTTCTATTTAGAGGTGCACTTTTATTCCACTGATTTATCCCCCCACCTAATAGTGATAAAGTTTGTATGCAGAAATCATATTCCATTTGTTTCATATCCTGAAAAATGTTCTAAGAAATTAAACCATCTTAGCATAGTCATATCTCTAAATGCAACAACAGAAAAAATTTTACCAGCTGGTAGAAATGTGCTGCTTTAGCAGCTTGTCAAAAATAACTTTATGTATCAATACAAAGGAAAAAAAAATGAGACTTTTTTTCAGAAAAAAACTCCTTCTAAAAGTTGTAAATACTACCTACACTGTATCATGCTGTTGTGCAGTGTACTCCCTGACTGTCTGAAACAGACTGGTCTAGAGTCTGATTCAAAGGATACTGGAGATACAAAAATAAGTTCTGGAAAATCTTTGATAAGAAATTTTCAGCTGAAGATGAAAATGTAAAGAAAGGATAGCTCTAAAATACCTTATTCTCATTTATTTAAAATGTTCCTACCTACAAAAATTATCTAAAGGAATGGATTTACTTTTTTATATTTTTTTTTCATAAGGCACAACATTTTCTCAGTTTTATCACTTAATTTTAATTGGAAGCGAAATCTATAATACAATAATCCTACATGGATTCTGCAAAAATTCAGAATGATATACATTCAATAGTTTGAATGTATTTTAACAAATACTGCCTTTACTTTCGCTGAGTGCTACAGACAGCATTACAGCTTCAACACTGTGTTTAATAAACAACCATTTTTGTTGCTACTCTGAGAGAAATATGCTGTTGAGCTATTATTAGACCCAATACTGCTAACCTTTGAGTCACACGTGGAGGAAGAGGCCAACATTTTTCCTAGCAGCCCCATTTCAACTCTTAAAACAGACTTCCATACATAGTTTGACTTTATTGACACCATTGTAGTTTTGCCAGCTTGATTTAAAAATAATGACATTTGTCTCATTGCAAAAACTTCACAAAAACAGCCATTATTGCCATTCTCTTTTTAATTTTCTTATTACTCCCAGGACTGCAAGTAACCACAAAACTGCTGTTGGCAATTCAGAAGCACATCTTCTCCTGCCATCTGGAGATGTGGAGTGTGCACGACATAAGACCACATTCATGGGGTCTACAGTTCTGTTAGTCCCTCCTGTTAAATCCATGCTGATTAGCTGAATAAAAATTGTTGGAATTTGTTTTTTGTTTGGATGGTATTTTTGTAGTAAATTTACATTTGGCTTCAATTCTAAAAGAAACAACAGAGAAACCTTTGACCAGACTCTGCTCTGACATGAGATACTGTTCCACTCACTTTAATGGCACCTATGTTGATTTATACCAGCTTAGGATCTGGTTCAGTGTGTCTGCGTTAGCTCTAAGCCAGAACCTGAATCTGTGTTGAGCTCTTCTGCACAATGAAAACTGCAAAATGAGCATAACGAAAAAGACATTGCCATGTGAGGAACTGGGTATGTGTTTTGTCTTCCTGCCTCACTCAAAGAAAAATCACAGTTGTCTTTGCACACAAGAAGGTGCTTTCAAAGGTTAAAATGGAATTCACAGAAAATGAAGACAGCACCAAATTAAAGTTATATAAACCAAACACATTTTTAAAAGATTTAGATTCCTCATCCAGATAAAGTAATGAAGAGTTGTTTGTGAAAAGCTTGCACTAAAACTTAGAGGAAAAGAAAGTTCCTAACAGGCTGTCTCAGCCTGTTAGGAACCTCCCAGTGTGTACCTGCAGTCACAGAACAATATAGCTCAAGGAAAACTCAACCTTTTATATTCTCACTCTTTCATGCTAAAAAATAATAATAATAATAAAATATATATGCCACTGGGCATTCCCTACCCTCTTATAGTAAACAGTACATGCTGAGCCAGGTACTTCACAAAGAATTTACGATTAGGCTGGCAGCCCAGATGATGAATCTTTCTTTTTTTTTTTTTTCTAGTTTAGTCAATTAAGTACATTAAAAAACACACTTTTTTTTGTTTGTTTGTTTATACTCTGTTGAAAATGAATTACAATTTCAGAACACACTTATACTTTTCTTCAGACATTTTGAAGAACCATTGCAGTGTAACAAGTTAGCTCAATTTCACACTACTGGAAAAGCAGGATGCAAATATTGATCCTTACCATATGAACTGATGTTAGCCAGTCTGGCATTTGCTTATGACATCTGGAAGAATGGCATCCTCCTTTGTAGGAATAATACTGTAATGCTGTGGTTTTAACTTACTTTAATTACTGTGGACAGTCTGTCAAACCGCAAAGATGTAAATAGTTATACTTTACTTTGATCCTTTAACATGGTTCTATCTCATTAAATAGATACATTTGCAGTTTCCACTTCCTTTTCAGAGATGATATATCTTTTTTTTTTCCTACATGTTAATTAAATAAGGTGTGCTACATAGGAAGCTCTTTCCTGAAGGACACTTTTTGTTCCTTGCTGTCAGGTGATATATGGTTATTTACAGATATTTACCAAATTTTCATCTGATTTATCTTTAGCCATCTAAATGACAGCTAGGGCCCCTGTTTAGTCAGTGTACAGAGTTAGATAGTTTTATTTTAGGATGGCATAAAGTTACCTTCAGTGGTGACAACCTCTTTCCATTAACGTTCAGAAGGAATCTTAAGACTAAGAGAATAGGTGAGAAAAATCTCACCCTTAGTTTTTCAACAAAATTAAAGGTATACTTTCAGGTATACTGTCAGATATCCTATGGACACAGGCCACCTCTGTGACCACAAACAAAGAAAAATCATTGAAATCAAGTGATGCATAATTTCACCACTCTACAGTTTCTGTGGGAAACATTTTATGGAAACTACATATGCAAATTCCCCACCACATTTAGAGTTCTTCAACTGCAAATAAAGAGAATGAGAAAAGGAGATTACAATATACCTCTGATATGTCTACATTTTGGGTACCTTTATGAAAGTCATTCCTATGCATGTATCGCATGTATCTGTTCTGAAAACTAAAATCTGACTACTACTATGGCTTAGGTATAGTCTTAAGAACCAGACTGCCAAATCTGTTCTGCCCATTCAGAATTATGCAGCATTTGAATAGGCAGCACCTTAAATCTACTAGATGCATTTGCAGTCTTAGATGTAGGGCAGTTTTAAATCTCTAACGTGCAAATTACACTGAAATATAGCAGTAAGCAACAATAAGAGTGAGTGTTGATAGACAGTAAAATTTACACAAGCAAAAGCTGAAGTAAGTCTCTTCAATATCTGAAATTGCATGATGACTTTTATTGATAATAACTGCTATTATATTTAACTACTGCTGGGAGGACAGGCCAGCTTCTTATGGCAGACATTCCTCAAAAATGGACTGAATAAGCCAAAAAGCTAAAGAAGAAAAGTGGTTAAAAATGAGAGAATGTATTCAAAACCACAGTTGATTTCTATCATTTTTCTACTGGTCTTTATTGTTCATAATGAAGAGATACAGTATATGAAACTCTGAAGAGCTAAATGAAATACGTTAGCAGCAAACTGTACTTAAAACCAATTAATCATGTCAAGATGTACAGCAGCATGCTATTAATCGACTTCTGAAGATACTGAAGTCTTTCAGCCTTTGGTCTCCAGGCTTATATCACATCCAAGAAATATACCAGCAATCTGCTAATGCACACTCTTGTTGTGGCTTATTATTATAAGTCTCAGTGCAACTTCCACATGTTCCAGTTTTAAAGCTGTCTGACATTTTTGGTTGAGTAAGTAGTGGCTAAACATGTGCAGGAATAGTTTTTCCAAAATGATGCACTTAGTTATTTTAAAGTGTTTATTTCCCCAAGTAGCCAACATACCGGTCCACAACCACTACAGGGTGGATTGAGAGGTCTTGCAAAATTTCAGTTTGAAAAACAATGCAATGTTTGAGTTAGATATGTGCGGAAGAACATCTGAAAGCAGTAACTTTCTTTTTTTTAGTTTTAGTTTTATTTGTGTTTTTTCATTTGCACTACTGTAATTTGAAAAAGAACCAAATGGATTTCTCAAATATTATGAAAACAAATGTGCTGCTGGATTCAAAACCTAAGTGTTAGACTGGGAAAACATTTTTACAACCACACTGTAATTCCCTGAAAGTACAGATTTATAGTGGAAACAGTGAAAGTATTAACTGTTACCAATACCCATAAATAATTTCATGTTTGACAAAGTGACCTATTGCAGAGTGGAGGCATTACAGATTTGATAAACCTTGGCTTTGATAACATTTTTTACATACTTCAATGTGACATTCACAGATGCAACCTGAAGAAATACTAACAGAACGAAATAGCTATATTGATAACATCCAGCACAGATATATCATACTCACTGAAAAGTAGATGTCAAGAATCATAGAATCGTAGACCTATGGAATGGTTTGGGTTGGAAGGGACCTTAAATACCACCTAGTTCCACCCCCCTGCCATGGGCGGGGACATCTCCCACTGGACCACCTGCTCAGAGGCCCATCCAACCTGGTCTTGAAAATATGCAGGGGTGGGGCATCAAACAGTCCACTCTTCAAATCTGTGTCTTGCCAATTTAGTGATCAGGATGTCATGTGAGACTGTGCTGAAGATTTACAGAAGTCTGGGGAGACGACATCAGTCAGTCTTTTCTTGTCAACTGATGCAGTCACTCCATCATAGAAAGCCACCAGATTGGTCATGCACAATTTGCCCTTGGTGAAGCTGTGCTAGCTGTTTCCGATCACCTCCTTGTCTTGCATGTGCCTTAACACTGCTTCCAAGAGGATCTGTTCCATAATCTTCCCAGTCACAGAGGTGAGGCTCACCTGTCTGTCTGTAGATCCCCAGGTCCTCCTTTTTGACCATTTTAAAACAGGGAGTGATGTTTCCCTTTTCCCAGCCGTCAGGGACTTCGCCTGACTACCAGGAATTTTCAAATATGCTGGAGAGTGGCTTGGCAACTACATCAGCTAGTTCCCTAAAGATAAAAATATTTATCAGTCTTTCATTGAAAAAATGAAAAAATATTTCAAGTGAGGTCACATAAGGAAGCTTGTTACTTGTCCTGAGCTTGTTACCATATATTATACTTACTAATGACTTGAACTTTGCATTACAAAGTACACCTATCTGAGCAATCCCTTCACATGCTCATTTGCTGGGACAGGGACACAGGTAATACAAAGGTCAGGATTTGAATTCAGTCTGAACTTGATAACTGGAGAAGTTATTTGAATTTGCAAAACAGAATTTAACAGAGGAAGAAAACAAAATACACCCCATTCCCAGACTATTGTTTGCCTCTTTTTCCTTCTATTTACCAATGTATGGTCTTCCTAATGTTTCCCTGTGGAAACTGACCCAGAAAAGATGTAGATGAAAAAGACTGTAATCTTAAAAAACTTATGTAAAACTTATGGCCATTCTTCAGTCTGTAAAAATTGAAAAGAGCACCACTCAGTTCAGTGTATGTTGGATGATTCACACTTCTGAAGGTTTTAGCCAGTCCATACAGGAATGGAAAAAGAAATCCCAAATAACATAGTTGATTTTTGTATAATAAGCAAGTACTGCAACTTTGAATTTCTGAAGAAAGTATTTAAAGTTGCTCTTAATTTGTCTAAAAATCTGAACAAAGAAGTGTAGGAATAGCAAAGGTTCTTGCTAGCAGAACAAATAGTTCTTGATCATGGCTAAATGTTTTATATAAAGCACCGTGAGAAAAATATTTTCATTTTATTTTAATCTATAAAAACTACAAAAAAAAAATCTGCCCATTTTATTAAAAAATGGGTCAATATTGAAGGACAGGCATCATTCCAGAAATTTTGTTCATGCAAACAAGAATGTAACCTGAAATTAGATTCCCACATGTGCTATAGAGCATCCCAATTCTTTACCTGAAACTGAGCAGCTTCAGAAATAAAAATGTTCAGAGAATGAAACATCAAAAACAGTGTTTAGCTTTGTACATTCAAACATATTTACAAATAGTACTAATGATTTAATACACACACATTGAGGCAAAATCATGGTCTTTGCTACAGAAACTTACAGGTACAGTCCAAAAGGCCTGATCTAGTCTATGCCCCTGTCTATGTCAGAACCAACTCTTCCATTTACCATTCCTGAATGATGCTTTTTGGACCTGATTTTTAAAGCATTCAGTAACAGAGATCCTGGAATTATCTCAAAAAAAAAAAAAAAAAAAAAGCGTTACCTTTAGAAACTGCTTTTTTTTCATATTCACAATGAGTTTACCCTAATGTCGCATAAATAGTATATTTGATTTATAAAGGAGTTTAATTCCTTACTGTTAATAATGTTTGAGATTTTAAAATAATGTAATTAGGTATTTCTGTCTACTCTTCTAGATAAGTCTAAATAATCACAACTACTCAGTCCTCCTTTATGGAGTGTCCTCAGGCTTGGTGAGCAGTACTACTCTGTGTATTACCTAATGTTAGCCAAACACATCATGGGAACACATAGTGTTATATAGAATTCTGCTTCATACTGAACTCTGCAGTTCTCAGCATAGTGTTCCTATAGTCCTACGGAAGTTTTCAACACTACTGAGGTTCTCTATATAGGATAATTAAAATTGAAGCATATTATTCTGATTAAAAATATAATAACAGTATCCCTTTTCTTTTCAAAAATACAGGAGACTGTGAAAGCATATTTAACAGAATGGTAGATATGGACTGTAAGCCATTACAATAAAATCTATTATCTATTTCCATCTTGACCTATTCCTTTGTCTCTTAAAATTGCTTTGAATAATTCAGTTGCCAGTCCCATTGTTAAATAGTAAAATATGTTGGCCAAACTTTCACTTGCTAGATAGAGTATGATAGAGACATCCCATACAGGCTCCTAAAAATGGTTTGATGAAAATCTCAAGTATATTGCTAACAATTGCTTTCTTTATTCCAATACCATTTTTTTTTTCAGTTGCGTGACCATAGATTCTAAATTGCAAGGAGAAAAACACTTCAAACTAGTATGACACAGGTCCACCAAAGCTGTGTAGCAGATGATCTGCAAAATGCCTACCAGAGAATGAATCTTTTGAAGCAAAGGACTGTATTCCTGCTCTTAATGACACAACAGATTTTTACCTCAGTTAACTTGCTGGATGACTCACTGCTGGTCTTACATCACATGTAATAATTTAATCACTCAGGTTTGGCTAAATTAAAAGCTACATATCATGAAGTGGCTTTAGGGGGTCCTCAGCTCTTCACCTTGCTTAACAGTATAAAAGCAAGAAATTGATTTCAATTTCCTAAGAATCAACATCCAATATTTAAGTTTTTAACTAATAAGAAACACCTAGCTTAATAATATATGAAAGGATGAAGACGTTATTTCCATGAGTCTCTTTCTTGCACTGAAATCATCACCCTTAACCTCTAAGTAATGACTGGCTTCTGTCATCCTACCTCGCAGAGTAGAAAGAAAATCTCAGACTTGGAACGGAAAAAAACAACTTGCAGAAAATTTAAACCTGAAAATAACTGAGCCTGACGGGAATGGAAAAGGTCAAAACACACACACACACACAGAAAAAAAAAAAAAAAAAGTTGCTAACCATTATTACATCCAGATACACAAAGTGTTCAGTACCCACTGGCAAGTCTTGATGTTACAGACAGCATAGCCAAGATCAGTGAGTCCAGTACTTTGTGTTTTGTGAAAGGATGGAAGGACTCTTTATTTAATTGTGAGTCCGCTCAAACATTGTGGTTATCATGTTTGTTTTCTTTCTAGGAGAATGAGAGAGGGAGACAATCCTACTATAAAAGTGAATTAAAAACGACTCACAGAAAATAGGCTGAACAACAAAACAAATGTAAAAAGACACAGAGCAAAGAAAGAACAAAGAAAACTCAAATGGAAAACAAATAGGTGGAAGAAAAACAAACAGGAGGAAGCCCCTGCTTTTGCTATCCCTAGGATGTTCCTCATACTTTACAATAAGCTCTGGATTTTTTTAGCTAAAATCTCCCATATTCTTAGCAATAAGTTATCGTATTTTCTAAAGCACTTAAGTTTTCAGTACATACTGTATCAACTGCTCTAACGTACAAGCAATACAAGTGAATTTCTTTTGTTTGCCACAGCTTGGAACAGTGGGTTCATACAACTGAACTCACTTTGCTGCTTAATTTTGAAACATTTTCTGGTTTTGGCATGTTATCAAGAAACTGAAGCTTCAGAGACTGTAGTAATGCTGTGCCTGAGTCACCTGCTGACCACTGTTTGGACTTCCATGAAAAGGGAAAGTGTGATTTCAGAGTCACAGTGCAAAACTACACCAAGTTTCAAATATGTTGTAAGCTATGATTCAAGACTGCTTGTGCTAGTATGAATGATATGAAATCACACAGAATTCCCAAAGCAAATTGCTCAATTTTAAATGAGCTATCTTACTGCCATGGTCTTAACGTAATTGCAGATGGAGGTTGCCAAAAACCTACACTGCGTATCTCACAAGTAGAAAGCAGGCATTTCACCTCAGCTATACTACACCTGATAAATACTAGAAGTTGGTCTACTCAGACTTACCGTGTTGTATGTGAGCATCTTTTAGTAATGCATTAAGAAACATAATTCACTGTCTCATGTCTGCTTTTCTGTCATTTCCTAGCACAGCAGTAGACTGGGTTTGAAATTATTTGTGTGTTATCCTATATTACACATGCATATACATCTTGATATACACTAGAAAACTGAAGTTCAAAGGAAGATGTCTGGCGTTTAAATTAGAAGTCACAGAGAAGAGAAGGCTCCAGGGAGACATTATAGCGGCTTTAAAATACCTAAAGGAGGCCTACAGGAAAGCTGGAGAGGGACTTTTCATCAAAGAGTGTAGTGATAGGACTAGGGGTATTGGTTTTAAACTGAAAGAGGGTAGGTTTAAATTAGATATTAGGAAGAAATTCTTTCCTATGAGGGTAGTGAGGCACTGGAACAGATTGCCCAGAGAAGCTGTGGATGTCCCATCCCTTGCAGTGCCCAAGGCCAGGCTGGATGGGGCTTTGGGCAACCAGGTCTGGTGGGAGGTGTTCCTGACCATGGCAGGAGGGTCAGAATTAGACGATCCTTTCCAACCCAAACTATTCTGTGATTATGTAAGTTATGTGACGATCACACCACAGTTTTGGTCTGCTACAGACACATTTCTGGAAATTAAAAAAAAATAAAATAAGAGAGAGAGAGAGAGAATTGATACAAAGGATTTTTTTTTATAATCAGGTTCAAAAGTTGCAATCAGGATCTTCATCCTGGAGCTTTTGGAGGTCACCAACTACCCTAGTCCCAACAACTGAGGCTGCACCTAAAGAAGTAAAGTCACCAAAACACAACCTCTGTGCTAGTGAACTGTCAGTATGTTCCCTGGCATGAAGAGACCCATTCCAATAGCTGCCTCCAAGTAAGTGCTGAGCATAATTTGGCAGCTAGAACAGCACAGAGAATAATCACCAAAGGCACGTTGCATGTCAATGCCTTTTAGGGCTAAGACAAATTTACTAATGCAGACAAGGGTCACATCGTGCTGGTTGGGAACAGTCTCAGTGCCTGGAAACCTTCCTGACCAGTTTTAATCTCCTAGGATAAATGTAACCAGAGTATCCTAAACCCTCTAACTAAAGACTGGCACTCTAAGATTATCTAGGAAAAAGACTAAGGGGGGACAGGAGAAACCTGATTATCACAAAACAGTTTGGGTTGGAAGGGATCTTAAAGACCATCTAGTTCCAACTCCCTGCCATGGGCAGGGACACTTCCCACTGGACCAGGTTAGCCAAAGCCCCATCCAATCTGACCTTGAACACTTCCATGGGTGGGGCCTCCACGGCTTCTCTAGGCAGCCTCTGGCCTTCTCCTGTACCTCAACACCCTCATAGGAAAGAATTTCTTCCTAATATCTAACCTAAACCTACCTTCTTTCAGTTTAAAGCCACTCCCACTTGTCCCATCACTACACTCCCTGACAAAGAGTCCTCCCCAGCTTTCCTGTAGGCCCCCTTTAGGTACTAGAAGGCCTCAACAGAGCTTTCTCTTCTCCAGGCTGAACAACCCCAACTCCCTCGGCCTGTCTTCACAAGAGAGGTGCTTCCAGCCCTCTGATCATCCTTGAGGCCCTCCTCTGGACTTGCTCCAACAGGTCCATATCCTTATGTTGGGGGCCCCAGAGCTGAACACAAGACTCCAGGTGGGGTCTCTCGAGAGCACAGAAGAGGGAGGCAATCACCTCCCTCACCCTGCTGGCCATGCTGCTGTTGATGAAGCCCAGGATACTGTTGGCTTTCTGTGCTGCAAGCATGCACTGCTGGTTCATATCAAGCTGTTCATCCACCACCAACAAGTCCTGCTCCTCACAGCTGCTCTCAATCCACTCTCCACTCAACCTGCATTTGTGCTTGGGATTGCCCTGGTCCAGGTGTAGGACCTTGCACCTTGCCTTGTTGAACTTTATGAAATTCATGTGGGCCCACTTCTCAAGCCTGACCAAGTACATCTGGATGACATCCCATCCTTCTGTCATATCAGCTGCATCACTCAGCTTGGCATCATCTTCAAACTCACTGAGGGTACATTCAATCCCAAATATCTATGTCATTAATAAAGATGTTAAATGGTACTGCTCTCAGTGTGGAGCCCTGAGGGACACCACTCATCACTGATCTCCACCTGGGTACAGAGCCGTTGACTGTAACTCCCTAGATTCAGCCATCCAGCCAATTCCTTATCCACCAAATAGACTACCCTTCAAATCCATATCTCTCCAGCTTAGAGATAAGGATGTCTCTAAATTGTGTAACAATGTGTGTTTGTAATAGCAAGCATTGCTAAGGGAGAGAAGTGTTTTGTACAAATCAGAACCATTATGCATGATAATCCCTGCTTACCTGGGAGCAGCAGAACACCGCCTGCTGATGGGAAGCAGTGAATGGATTCCTTTGTTTGCTTTGCTTGCACGTGTGGCATTTGCTTTACCCGGTAATCTGTCCTTGTCTCAACCTGTGAGTTCTCACACTTTTACCTCTCAGATTCTCTCCCCCATCGCACCTGGAAAGAGTGGTTATGTGGCACTTAGCTGCCTGCCAGACAACTTAATAAAAGGAAATCTAAGTTCCAAGAGAACATTGATCCTTTGTTCTCTGTCAAGAAAGTACTACAATAACTACCAGCCATAGTCTAGCATTTGGTCTCATTTTGTCCTAAGTGTGGCCAGTACTCCCAGCCCAGTCCTATAATCATTCTTGTCACAACTTACTTGAACTTCAATGAACTTCACAATAATTTCTATTCAAAGCAATCATATTCACTGATAAAACCACAATGATTTAAGTAGTTTCTTTATAATTACAGAAGTGTCCTATAGTAAATGCTTTGCTCCATTTGCAAATTGCTCCTTATTATTGTGTAAGAGATCCATGCCTAGTGTAACTTCTGTAGGAAGTCAGATTTTAGCTTTAATTTCTTTCCTGTGTTCTCCACATTGGTGGACAGTTTTCTTACTTAGCTTGGAAGTTGAAAAGGAAGTTTTTCTGCAAGGCCCACACAGGAACTAGTATTAATCCACTTAAGAATAGGCAATATAAGAGAAAAGATTAAAGGAGTTGTAAGACGCAGTACCAATTTATGGGACAGGCCTAAGTCTTTGTCTTTCCTCCCTTCGGAAGTGAAGCGATAAAGTCACCTCAGAACAGTAGTTCTAATTTTCTCCCTGTGGCTGTGAATGAAGACAGTGGAAGAGGAAGCTAATTCCTTCTCGGGTTTCCCCAGAATAGGTCAGGTGTACACCTATTATCTGGATTTACATTAGCAGAAAACTATTGCAGAAGGGATTATGGAATATGATTAGTTCTATTTTTTGACATTATTTTAAGGAAACTATCTGATATTCTGGTATGTAAAGAAAGGTTCTTTTCACTGAACCAGTTAAAAACCCTTCAGCCTAGGTATCTACTGCTACACGTGTAGCAAGCTAACAGATAACACAGATAACTTTACAAGCAAAAGCTTTAAGAAAAAATGACCATTTTAAATTATACTATGAGGCAACAAAAAGAAATAATTGTCTGAATGTATTTCCAAGATTAGTCCATTCAGTTTAGTTTAGAAGCAAGATATAACACTAAAGAAAAAGAAGCATGAAAATGGGAGGGATTAAATGTAAGTATAATTGATCATGGTCTAGATTCTAGTGCTAAAAAACATCAACAGTCATTAGCTCACCAATTAATTTGGCAGACAGAGGCAGCTCAGACACACAAATAAGTTTTAGGGAAAAAGACATATAGTTTGGAAACAATGTTTATGTTTACATGAAAACTAACAAAAGAACAACCTGTAACTTTCATCAATGGAAACTAGGACCACCAAAAGCTTCTGTGGTGATTTGTAGTGTAAAACACTAAGATAATATTTGTTTTTTAAACTTCAAATGTCTTGGTGTTAAACCACTGGCACTTTCAAATCTGTATTGTTAACTATGCAATAAAGAACAGATTTATAAGCATTTGGTCATTGCTCCCTGTACAGTGTAATTATTATTTACATATGAAAATACAGCTTCAAAGTTATATTACAAATTAAAATTTTACAGCATAGCAGATGGTGTCCAAATCACAAGTTCATTGTTAGTTTTGCACTACTGGCTGTCACTTTCTCAGTTGTGGATTCACTGTTAAAGGAAGTTAAGGGAAGGGGTGAAAGTTCTGTTTTTTCTTTACCAATTATTTTAGTATTCATACCTTCACACAAAAACCATGAGAACGTATAGTCAGAGGACTCAAGCAGCACAAGACATTAAACCCAGAAGACATTTTGTTAAATCTTATGCCTTTTAAGACAATCATACATTTTAGTGAGGTACATCTACGAGTTTGACTGTCAGAAATAATATTGTAATGCTGAACAAATTGTGCTTGGGTGATGAAACAGAAATCCAAGTAGAACAGGACCTGTATTTTTGCCCCTCCTACATGACTCAAACTATTGTTAACACAGCTGAAGCTGCCATTTTGAAATGCATTTTCAGAGTCAGGGATTTGCTGTAACTGTGGGTATCTGTATAACTGGTCTGTATTCCAAAGGCCTTTTCCAAAGAAAAAATAACTAGAATAAGCAAGAAAATGGTTATCTGTGTTCTTGTCAAAGGAAATTTCATTCTTATAATTTGAAAAGTGAAATGATAGGTTTCGAAGTTTAGTGATGGAAGACAGAATGAAAGTTCTGTCTTTGGAAGTCATTTTAAAGCATTTGTCTTTAATGTTCATGATCACAATACAATCTCTGCATTCAGTAAGTGATAAAACCAGCTAAGAATAGCAAAATAGAGAGGATGATCTCCTTGTATTTTGGCAATTTAAATTTTGCATTTAAACCAAGATGAAATCTGTAAAAACAGCACTGTTTTAGAGCTATTTACTCTTCACTTGCATAGATCACTTCCTCTCACTGTTTTTATACTGTATCTTCTTACAATCTAAAGATACAATGTGCTATGCAAAATTCAAGGCTGCTCCCTTTGTCAGAGAGTCTTCAGAAAAAAAAAAAAAAAAAGATTGCCCCATGTCTGTGTTGGCAGGCATGGGATTGGAAAGACAAATGTTGTCATAACCTCCACCCACTGGAATCTGGTTGTTGGTTTAGTTAACACATCCTCTGGCTATTTGAACTGGTCACTCAGGAAGTCAACATTAAGTCAAGTTGTCATACATTCCTTATTAGTCATTTCCTTGCTCAGTTGGATCCTCTGCATTCATGTTTACAAATCAGCTGAAATCTTGTTTGTGCTTTATGGATGAACCAAAGCCACTAGAGAAGTATCTACTGCTCAACTCTGCAAACTGAGCAGATTTAGGTTCCCCAACACCAGCAAACTCCACTAAGCAATGTGCTGTTTCCCAGCTGTCTTGCTGTTGCTCATTTGCAAGGGGTTTTCAGGACCTGATTTTTTTCAGGGGTTGGGGAATGGGACGTGGACATCCTCTGATCCCTTCCACATAATGTATCCAGGCAGGAATCTCAGCTATTTTCAGTGAAGGAAATGCTTGAGCTATTTCATTTAGTTTTTGCTTGACATGGTAGCACTGAGCGGTCATGCTTGTCCATAAAAAGAAAGACGTGCATGTAATGACTTCTCATGTCTTAATGCAACGGATATTCCTGCAATATTTCCAACTATCTGGGCAACTGTTAAGATTGTGTCAACTGCTTATTTTTGTGTACTTCCAGAAAACAGCATTAAAATCCTACCTTTAGGCATTTCTTCAGATTACTCAATGCCAAACAGGGAGCATATGAAAACAGGCAAAATGGACATGATAAAAGAAAGGAATCTGGTAAAGTTTCATCCAAATTCCACAACAATTAAACAATGAGCATTGTTTAAGCTATTTCTCTTGATGTATTCTGCATTTCTTGGCAATGTTACTCTTTCTCTTCCTGCTAAAGAGTTACCTAAAACATGCCTCCATCCTTCCACCGTCCACACTGCACACTGACTAGAATGTCAGTTTTCTCCACAAGGATCTTTACTCATTAAATATGGAAGATTCGTCTATCAATATTTTTTCCTCAAATATTCTCAGTAGACTTATCTGTTTTTTGACACTCCCCCCCCAAAAAAAAAAAAAATTAATTCTGTTAAGAATTATCTGGACAGGTGCAAAAAAGCAGATTATATATTAAAAAAAAAAAAAAGTGGAATCAAATCAAATTAAGAATGTCCCATAGGTAAACTTGGTTAATCTATTCTGAAAGGTGTATTTGCAGAAGAATGCCCTTTACATATATAAAGTCTTGTTTTATAAATAACTACTACCTAATCTTAATCTTTTGGAGAAGTGTTTGTATTATTTTTTATGACATCCACCTAAGAGGACTGGCATTATTATTCCCATTCCCAAGAGGTGAATACACAGAATTCACCAGCTGTAAAAGTCCAACATGTCTACTGGGTTGGAATATGCATATCTAAGAGCTACACCTCTTTTTTAGAACAGTTAGCCTTATACTGCTTTTTGACTTTAGCTGCAAATAGAAATACCAAGACTGACTGGTGCTAAGTTGGGTACCCAGAAAATGAGGAATCCAAGCATATCACCAGTGTGTGTGAAGTCTGACATGCTCAGATACTACAGTACTTATACAAAAAGTAATTCTGTGGCAGAAGCAGGGATGGTTCTCCAAAGCAGCAGCCCAGTGCTTAAGCCATACAATAGTGTGGTTTTTTTTAGTTGTTTTTGTTCTGTTTTGTTTTGTTTTTTTTACAGACCCCCAAGTCCCTTCATTCCCTGATAAAGCCCTTACTAACTCCAGCAGGTCTTCTAATCAAGCTAAGATGTCAACACTAACTCAAATCATGACCCAACCAGTATGTATCTCCAGGGTCAACACTCACCAACAAATTGGATATATGGCTCCTCTAACTGCCATGGTTAAATTTTATCGATTGCCTCCACTTTAACATGAGAAGTGGCATCTCATACTATTACTTTATCATAAAGATCCTCCAAAGCCTTCCTGTGCAAGGCTCCAAAGTACTGTCAAGTTTACAAGAAAGCCAACTGACAATGTTATGGGCCACAGAGATAGAAAACCTTTCAGCATTTTTTTCTAAAATGTTTAAGAGTCCTATATAATGTTTAATGTATTTACCACCAGTCATCTTTAGTCTTTTCTGACAAGTAAGAGGTTTGATGCAAAATAATTCTATTGCTTGTAATGACACAGTTGCAGCAAAATAGATGCAAATTTCATTTGTGTAGATTATGAGAAGGTAAGTACATTTTGCAAAAGGATCTGTCTGCACTATAAGGACTGCAACGTTTTTCAGAGTTCATCTCACAGCAATCATTTTCTTAGCTCCAGATGAGTATTGTCTTGAACCAATCAAATATACATTATACAGATATTCCTCCACCAATATGAAGACAGATTAACTGCTTGACACTGAGTGTTTTCTCGTGTGCTTGCTGCCAGTAACTAAATGTCACAGCAGAAAAATATGTCTGTTGGCACAAAGAAGTTTTCTACCTTGACAATAGAGGGTTGCACTCATGCAGGAGACCCATTTTCTTCAGATTCACATTTGCGCTAATGATTTCACAACTTCTGCTGCTGCTGTGTTTAAGCGGTTACCTTTCTTGCAGTCCTCTGTACTCTCAGGCTTATTCCCAGTAACAAATACAGACTGAGTCATGAGATGTACTTGGCTAGCAGATGGAAACAAGGAGGAGGAGGGAGATATGGCTTCCAATGTTTTGTTTATGAGAACATCCTTCCTGTCATCAATATCCGCATTCCATTAACGTATGGTTTCAATTCTGCCTTTGCGATGTGGTTCAAGCACTATAGTCAAAGCATATATGCTCCAGTCAAGCATATTTCACTTTATATTTAATCTAGTAAGAAGGGATACTATAGCAGTTTCTGTGAAAGGTCTGGATGCTTACTAACCTGTTCCTCCTAATCATTCTCAATGGTACTGCAGAGCTTTTAGCTTTTCCTTAAGTGCAAATTCAATCTCTGATAAAATATTATGGACACTATACTTGGAAAACAAAATGTTCTCCAAAATGTTTTAGTTACTTACCTAGTTGTTTAAAATTTGCATGATTCAAAATGACAAAAAAAAAATCAGAGTAATAATTGAGAAAGAAAGCTTGAAAGAAAATTAAACATTAATAAAAAAATCTCTATATTTTCCTTTATTTTCATAGCATATAAACTGTATCCAGGTTCAAGGCCTGAGAAGGGCCAAAGGAAAACATTTGGGGCATGAATTGAAATTGCAAAGGAACTGAGGTGAGCATTAAAAAGATAATTGAAGAGTATGAGCTAGGCAGTACTTTGAATTGCTGAGGGTCAGCTCAACAATATGCCAGGGTATATTCCTGGATAGCCAGAGCCCCATTTGCTGTGCATAAGTGTACATAATTCACATGAAGACACCTATATATGAATATCTAAATGGAGGTGTCTCAATTTGCAAGATGAATTCCACATTAAAGGTCTGAAGATCCAGCCACCTGAAGATGTCTTCCATTTGGGTCAGCAAAGGGATGCCTGTATAATACTAGTTACATTTACAGAGTCTGTCAAGAATACAGGCAAAGTTTACTGCTGATATTAATTCCCTATGTTAAGAAGTTGCTTTCTGATCAAGCAGTCCCAGGTATCTCTTGCAGAGTGCTGCATCATCACATGCAGACATAACTGTGACTGCAAAAAAGAATTTTATCAGAACCAGAAGCTGGGTCTGTTGGGTTATGTTTTCTGTGTCTTTTGCTTATGCCATTGGCACAACCTGGGGCCAAGGAAATAGAATTACCTTGATCTCCAGCTTGAACTTATTTTCTAGTTATTAGACTTTTTTCTAATGTGCAACATTTCCAGTAAACAGTTAATTATAATGGGTATTTATAATGAAATGTGTGATTACTGAACACTGCACTAAATCCCTAACTTGTGCAAATCCTTTAGGCTGCCAACAGGTTGCTCTGTGGGAAAAGACTTGGTATGGTCCAAAAACCAGACTATTTCTTTTATGATGATGCATACACGGGACAATTTCTGTGTTGGGAAGGGCAAGTAACATGCCATCTGTACTGAGGTTCCATCTCTAATTCCTGTTATCTTTTCTGAGGCTTCCTGTGACTTCTCCTCAATAATTTGTTTCTTGCTAAAGGGAAACAAAATTGGATCAGCCTACTGGTTGATCTAGCATTGCAGAACCAGTAGTTAAAGGACAGAAACTGCACCTGTATTCTGCACTGCCATTTCACTTGTTTCCAGCAGGTGCTGTGTCTAACTTAAATCTGCTTGTGGGAATGTCTTACATGTTTGTCAAAATGCCTTCAATAGTTAGGCCTGATCTCTCTCCCTTTCTTTAGAAATGAACAGAACCAAGATAAATTGATTCATCAGCTCCAGTGGAATTACTCCTGATTCACAAAGCTGAGTTGCTGCAGCTCTGCAGCACAGCTTCCTGATGGAAACAAGGACAATGACTGCTGGGAAAGGGTCTAACATACAGCAACTCCCATACTCTTATGAACAAAATCTGAAAGTAAACTGATTAAACAGACATAAAAATTGGGGGGGGGGGGGGGGGGGGGGGAGGCGGGGGAGAGGGAGGAGGGGTACTATGTTTCAATTTGCGAAGTTCAGCTGTTCAAAAGAATCAAGCATTTTGGAATATAGACAAAACTGTTTTAAATAAGCATGTCATCTGAAAGTTTCTAGTGGACAAAATAGCTATCATTTCCTGGAGCAGAGCCTAACTTCACTCTAATAAAAGTGACTCCAATACTATGAGAAAGAACTGGAGGCTGGAAATTAAAAAAAAAAAAAAAATTTGACCACATTTCGGTCTTGCAGTGCAGGAAGAGATGGGGAGACACAAAATTACCTGAAATCCTGCCAAAGCTTGCAGAGGATCTGTTGGTTCCTAAACAACAGGGTGTGCCTCAAAACTATTGCATGGTTCATTTAGTCACAAAACAATGGACTTCATTAATATGAACAAGGTATTCAGGGGCGGGGAGTGGTATTTCCACAGTTCTGCTTGTTGGGATTGTAGCAACTGATTCTAAACAAAATGTTCCAGCAATATGCGTCACAACTGAGAATTTGTAATTGATCTGATTTATGAGGATGTATCATTTTCTATTACTTCTTAGTCTTCTCACCACACAGAGCTGAAAACACACATCTATTCCCCTGCAGGAATTCAGACATTGTGACTCAAATACCAAAGACAATGTAAAGGAGCTCTTTCTATGATTTTGAATATTGATTATTTTCTCAGAGGTGGTGGCAGCTACGATGGCTCAAAACAGGTCTTAGTTTATATTCATATGTAAAAGAACAAAAAAAAAAGAGAGAGAGAGATAGATTCAGCAAATGTATATTCGTAATACTTTTACTGGAACAAATCTTATTTCAGACTCTGTGAAATCTCCCTGACAGCAATGTGAGTAATGTAAATTAATTTCGTGGGAGCAGGAGGTTATAGGCACCAGGATACAGATGTCAGGACACAGAATCTAGGACTGCATAGACCAGAGCTTTTTGGAGGGCTGGATAGTGAATAACTGAGTTATGTATAATGCTCATCACTAAAACAGGGCAGGAAAATAGCTGTTGTGACTGCTGCAGCTTCAGGATTTCTTTTCATATAGCCTCTTAGTTGGAAAGAACTAATTTGAGATAATAGGTTACAACTGGCCACTGAAGGATTTTTAGGTTTGTAAAGGATTGCTCTTTCATACCCATAATGAAAGCCCTTATTGCATGCAGTCCAGCAGGCTAGCTGAGAAAATCATACAGTAAGCAAGGCAAATTAAAGTGGACATGACCTTTACTCCAATTTTAGCACTACGAGAAATACAGAATTAAAGGCTGAACCAGAACAAATGCTAATTTCCATAAACGTTTTTTCTATTGTTCCAGAAATGGAAGTCACAAAAAATGGGAGATGAACACTGGGAGGCACTGGAAGAAGGAAGAAGGCAATAATACTAGGAGTAAAATGCAATTATATTCATAAGAAATTCCTGAACAAGAACGTCATACCCAGGTAGTAATATAGGTTATGTCACTCTAGTACCCACCAGAGCTGATCCAAAAATGCTACCCACTACTGGTCCTCCAGGCTGGTAATGACGAGGTAGCAACAAGAAGTCCAAGAGCGATCAAAAGGGACTTTAGGGCTTTGGGGTGACTACTTAAAGGATCAGGGGCACAGGCTGTGTTTGCATCTGTCCTTCCGATAGGGGGATCAATGCTGACAAGCAGGCTCATCACATTAACATGTGGCTTCATGACTGGTGCAACCAGCAGAATTTTGGGTTTTTCGATCATGGGAAGGTCTACACAACACCGGGCCTGCTGGCACCAGATGGGATGTGCCTCTCTCAGAGAGGGGTGAGGATTTTTGCTCAGGAGTTGGCAGGGGTGATAGATAGGGCTTTAAACTAGAGTCGAAGGCGGAAGGGGATAAAACCAGGCATGCCGGTGATGAGCTAAGGGATGGTATGCTAGAATCAGAGGGACTGTGTGTTAGTGAGGCCCTTCGGTCGGCTACACAAGGTGCTGCGTGTAGGGAGGCGCACTTGAAGTGCTTCTACACAAATGCATGCAGTATGAGGAATAAAATGGATGAGCTAGAAGTCTTGGCCCAGTCCCACAGCTACGACATCATCAGCATAAGTGAAACCTGATGGGATGAGTCCTGTGGCTGGTGTGTTGCAATAGATGGTTACAGGCTCTTCAAGAGGGACAGGCAGGGTAGGCGAGGTGGCGGCGTGGCAATGTATGTGAAGTATGGGCTGGACTGCGTGGAAATTCAAGTTGGCGATGGCGAAGTTGAGAGCCTCTGGGTAAGGATTAAGGGACGAACAAATAAAGGGGATGTCGCTGTGGGAGTCTATTACAGACCACCTGGCCAGGATGACAATGTCGATGAATTATTCTTTGCAGAATTAAGAGATGCCTCGAGATCAACTCCCCTTGTCCTTATGGGGGATTTCAACTTGCCAGACGTCAACTGGGATCACCACATGGCTGACACGAGCAAGTCCAGGAGGTTCATAAAGCACCTAGATGATAACTTCTTCGTGCAGGTGCTAAGAGAGCCAACTAGGAAAGGTGCCCTCCTAGATCTGTTGCTGAAGAACAGAGAGGGTCTTGTGGGAGACGTGGCGATTGGTGGCCGTCTCGGTCATAGTGACCATGAAGTGGTTGAGTTTAGAATTTATGGTGACAGAAGGAAAACTGTCACCAAAACTTCAGCCCTGGATATGGGGAAAGCAGACTTCACGCTTCTCAGGGAACTAGTCAGCAAGGTCCCCTGAGAAACTGCTTTTGAAGGCATTGGCATCCAACAGTGCTGGTCAATCTTTAAGCACTGCCTCCTAAAAGCACAAGATCAGGCGATTCCAAAATATCGGAAGTCAGGCAAGTGGGGCAGATGGCCGGCCTGGCTGACCAGGGATCTTCTACTGGAGTTTAGGCGAAAAAAAGAAATTGTACAGTTGCTGGAAGGAGGGTCAGGTGACGAGGAAGGAATACAGGGATGCTGTTCGTGTTTGTAGGGAGAAAATTTGTGTGGCCAAAGCCCAACTAGAGTTGAAGCTCGCCATGTCTGTGGGAGACAATAAAAAAGGTTTTTTTTTAGATATGTGAACAGAAAAAGGAGAACCAATGAAAACATAGGTCTGCTACTACATGGGGAAGATCTCCTCACAGACAATGACATAGGCGAAGCAGAGATGTTTAACACCTTCTTCGCCTCTGTCTTCAACACTGATGATGGGCTTCGGGACCCAGGGTACCCTGAGCTGGAGGACCATGACGGTGGGAATGACAAACTCCCAACCAACCCTGAACGTGTGTGGGATTTGCTGCTCCACCTGGATCCATACATGGGTCCAGATGGGATTCATCCCAGGGTGCTTAAAGAGCTGGCTGACATCATCGCGGGACCTCTCTCAATTATTTTTCAATGATCTTGGGAATCTGGAGAGGTCCCATTGGACTGGAAGCTGGCAAATGTTGTGCCATTTTTCAAGAAGGGTAAGAAAGAAGACCCTAGCAATTACAGGCCTGTCAGTCTCACATCAGTGCCTGGTAAAATTATGGAGAGGATGATCCTTGAAGTTACTGAAGTGCACCTGGGGGACAATGCAGTCATTGGTCCCAGCCAACATGGGTTCATGAGGGGTAGGTCCTGCCTAACAAATTTGATTTCCTTTTATGATAAGATCACCCATTTAGTCGACCAAGGGAAACCAGCTGATGTGATCTTTTTGGACTTCAGCAAAGCTTTTGACACGGTTTCCCATAGGATCCTACTGGACAAAATGTCCAGTATACAACTAAAAAAAAACATCATACGATGGGTGAGCAACTGGCTGATGGGCAAGGCTTAAAGGGTTGTGGTAAATGGGGCCACATCTGGCTGGCAGATGGTCACTAGTGGGGTTCCTCAAGGCTCCATTTTAGGGCCAGTCCTCTTCAATGTCTTTATAAATGATTTGGATGTAGGACTAGAAAGTTTTTGAGCAAATTTGGCAACGACACCAAATTTGGAGGAGTTGCGGACTCAGATGAAGGTGGAAAGGCCTCGCAGAGAGATCTGGACAGATTGGAGAGCTGGGCGATCACCAACCACATGAAGTTTAACAAAAGCAAGTGCCAGGTCCTGCACCTGGGACGGGGCAACCCTGGCTATACGTACAGACTGGGCGACGAGACGCTGGAGAGCAGCCCCGCAGAGAGGGATCTGGGGGTTGTGGTTGACAGCAAGTTGAATATGAGCCAGCAGTTTGCCCAGGCAGCCAGGAGGGCCAACCGTATCCTGGGATGCATCAAGCACGGCATTGCTAGTCGGTCGAGGGAAGTGATTGTCCCGCTCTGCTCTGCGCTGGTGTGGCCTCACCTTGAGTACTGTGTGCGGTTCTGGGCACCACAGTACAAAAAGGGTGTAAAACTGTTGGAGAGTGTCCAGAGGAGGGTGACGAAGATGGAGAAGGGCCTAGTGGGGAAGACATATGAGGAGCGGCTGAGGTCACTTGGCCTGTTCAGCCTGGAGAAGAGGAGGCTGAGGGGGGACCTCATCGCAGTCTACAACTTCCTCATGAGGGGGAGTGGAGAGGCAGGTGACCTATTCTCCTTAATCACCAGTGACAGGACCCGCAGGAACGGTGTTAAGCTGAGGCAGGGGAAGTTTAGGCTAGACAGCAGGAAGAGGTTTTTCACCGAGAGGGTGGTTGCACACTGGAACAGGCTCCCCAGTGAAGTAGTCATTGCACCAAGCCTGTCTGAATTTAAGAAGAGATTGGACTGTGCACTTAGTCACATGGTCTAAACTTTTGGGCAGACCTGTGCGGTGCCAGGAGTTGGACTTGATATTCCTTATGGGTCCCTTCCAACTCCGGATATTCTATGATTCTATGAAAATATCTACAGTTAGATGCTACATGGATAAGGTCTCACAAAGTCACAGATACCTAATGATGACTATATTGATGGATCCACAACTGATAATGAAAACATAGTTGGTGATTATGAGTCACCAAAAGGGGACACTAATTAATTATCCTTCACATAAGTCTTTCAATTAAAAAAAAAAAAAGCCTAATACAGTTCAAACAACACAATCAATACCATTCACCAGATGACACAACAGCTCCATCCAGAAATTCAAAAAGAAAATGAGTGGAAAAAATAAATAAATAAATAAATAAAAAGCATTTTAAGTGCATATGAGGAGAAATTCAAACTGTAAACTAGGGAAAATATGACATATCCCATTGATAACATTAAGCAATGAATTCTCATTGCTAATATTGAGCAATGAACAGAACAGAAACACTGGTAGTTTCCAGTCAAAGCTTCATTCCTTTGCAGAGAACACAGATGTTTTTCATAGACAGACAGGTCACTGGTCAATGGTCACTGACTTCCTTAGACTGCTTTCTCAGTGGTACCATATCTTTCTCTGCCATGTGCTAGCACAGTGGTGATTATTACTCATCTCACCCTTTATTAAGGACATGCTTCACAGGAGTCCTGCCCCTTTTACTTGAGTTTCTGACATCCCCACTATTCCTATCAGCATTCAGGAAATCTGAATGTCTTTGTTCTTTGCACTCTTCTGCTCCCACCTACTAACACTTTTCGGTGGAGCAGCTTCCTGCAGCATCCAAGCTTGCTACGAAAATCCTAGTGGTGGCCAGGCAGAGCTGAAGAGCAATCTTCCCCAACCCTGCAACCTCCTTCCCCTCAAAGCAAAGGAGGCAACAATGAGTAGGAGGGGCCTTTGTGCACATACTAAAGGCTGATCACACACTAAACCATCCTCAATCAGTTGTGGAAAAAAATATATAAATAAATAAATAAATAAATAACATTAGCAAAACTTAGCCTACTGGAACAAATGGTTTTGTCAGGAATGTACTAACTATGAACACAAAATGCTGAACAAAACTCAGAACTCTACATGGGAATTCTAAAAAGATAAATTAATTGTGTACTGTGGTTTTTATCCTAAATAGCTGTTCATTTTTCCATGAGGCAACAATAATATTCTAAATTGTAGTCTTCGTTACTCCAGTGTAAGACAGAGAGAGTTCTCATCAGGTATCCTCTGTTAGTTTTTCCAAAAAGATTACTTAACTGGTCTATAGTTATGATAAGAGCAATCTTCAAATCTCACAATTGTGTTCGGACAGACAATATTGTCTATACCTTCAACGGCTTTAAGGAACTTCCACTAAATTTGTTTCCATGAGAAATTCATCTACCTGCTGATAAATCTCTTAACAAGAAGAAACCGCTATTCTAAGGTACATCTGAACTACTCAGATGAAGTAGGATACTTACAATTTCTGTCTGCTGAGATGCAACCAAGAAGGTAACATGCAGTCACGTTATTATTATGATTATACGTATCACATACATTCATTATACATATCACAAATAGAAATAATTTCTGTAAAACTACTACAGGCCACCCAGTCAAGGGGAGCCTGCTGATGAGGCCTTCTGGCTTCAAATACAAGAAGCATCATGCTTGCATGCTCTCATCCTGATGGGGAACTTCAACCACCTGGATGTCTGCTGGGAAAGCAACACAGCAGGCTGTAAGCAATCCTGGATACTCCTAGAGTACATCAAGGATAACATCCTGGTCCAGGTATTAGAGCAAACAACCAGAGGAGAAATGTTACTGGACCCAGTGCTCACCAATGTGGATGAACTCATTAAAGAGTTAATTAAAGAGTTAATTAAAGATTGGAGGAAGCCTGGGTTGCAGCGACCATGCCCTGGTTAAGTTTGTGGTCTTGAGGAATATGAGCCTGTCAAAGAGCAAAGTCAGGAACCCTGAACATCTGAACAGCAAACTTCAAGCTATTTAAAGACCTACTGGATAAGACGCCCTGGGACATTGTCCGTAAGGACAAAGCAGCTGAACAGAGATAGCGACTTGTTAAGGATGTTTTCCTTGGAGCACAAGAACTCTCTATCACCCTGTGTAAGAAAGCGAGCAAGGAGGGATGAAAACCAGGATGGCTGAGCAAGGACCTGCTGGTCTAACTGAGGCACAAGAAGGAAATGCACAGGCAGTGTGTACAGGGACATGTGGCCTGGGAGGAGTACAGGGATGCTGTCCAGATGTGCAGGGATGGGATCAGGAAAGCCAAGGCACAGATGGAACTGAGCTTGACAAGGGATGCAAAGAATAACAAGAAGGGACTATGTAGGTGCATTAGCCGGAAAAGAAAGAGTGTGCCCCCTCTGATAAACAAGAAGGGAGAACTGGTAACAACAGACATGGAGGCTGGAGGAACTCAGCAACTTCTTTGACTCTGCCTTCACTGCCAGTCAGGCTTCCCACGTCTCACATTTCCCTGAACCCATAGAGGAGGGCTGCAGGAACAAAGTTCTTCCCACTGTAAGAGAAGAGCACATTCGAGACCACCTGATGAAACTAGACAAGTACAAGTCTATGGGGCCTGAGGACAGGCACCCCAGGGTCCTGACAGAACTGGCTGATGGAGTTACCAAGCCTCTCTCCATCACCTTTGAAAAGTCAGGAGAAGTCCCCGGTGACCAGAAAAAGGGAAACATCACTCAATTTTTGAATAAGGGTAGAAAGGAGGACCCAGGGAACTACAGAACAGTGAGTCTCATCTCTGTTCCTGGGAAGATTATAGAACAGATCCTCCTGGAAGCAATGTCAAGGCATATGCAACACAAGGAGGTGATCCGAGACAGCCAGCACAGCTTCACCAAGGGCAAATTGTGCCTAACCAATCTGGTGGTCTTCTATGATGGAGTGACTGCATCAGTTGACAAGGGAAGATCAACCAACGTCATTTACCCGGACTTCTGTAAGACCTCTAAGATGGTTCCACATGCCTTCCTGTTCTCCAAATTAGAGAGATATGGACTTGATGGGTGGACCATTCAGAGCATAAGGAATTGGCTTGAAGGCCACACCCAGAGAGTGGTGGTCAATGGTTCTATGTCCATGTGGGGACTGGTGATTAGTGATGTCCCTGAGTGATCTGTCCTGGGACCGGTGCTGTTTTATATCTTTATCAATGACACAGACGCTTGGATCAAGTGCACCCTCAGCAAGTTTGCAGATGACACCAAGCTGAGTGGTACAGTCAATACAACAGAAGGAACGGAAGTCATCCAGAGGATTTAATACAACAGAAGGAAGGGAAGCCATCCAGAGGGACCTGGACAAGCTTGAGAACTTGGCACATGTGAACTGCATGAGGTTCAACACGTCCAAGTGCAAGATGCTGCACCTGGGTCAGGGCAATCCCAGACATGAGCACAGACTGGGAGAAGAACTCAATGAGAGCAGCCCTGCAGAGAAGGACTTGGGGGTTCTGGTGGACAAAAAGTTCAACATGAGCCAACAGAGCACGCTTGCAAGCCCAGAAGACCAACTGCATCCTGGGCTGCATCAAGAGAGGGGTGGGCAGCAGGTGGAGGGAGGGGATTGTGCTCCTCTGCTCTGCCCTTGTGAGGCCCCACCTGGAGTGCCGCGTCCTGGTCTGGGGCACTCAGCTCAAGAAGGACGTGGGGCTGTTAGAGCAGGTCCAGAGGAGGGACACGAAGATGATCAGAGGTCTGGAGCACGTCTCCTGTGAAGAAAGGCTGAGAGAGCTGGGGATGTTCAGCCTGGAGAAGAGAAGGCTCCAGGGTGACACTATTGCAGCTTTTTAATATTTATAGGGGTCTTATAGAAAAGATGGAGAGCAACTTTTTGCTCAGTCAGATAATGATAGGAGAAGAAATGTTTTTAAACTAAAAGTGATGAGATTTAAATTAGAGGTTAGGAGGAAATTCTTCACTCATAGGGTGGTGAGGCACTGGAATAGGTTGCCCAGAGAAGCTGTGGATGCCCCATCCCTGGAGGTGTTCAAGACCAGGTTGGATGAGGCCCTGGGCAATATAGTGAAGTGGATGGCATCTCTGCCATTGCAGGGAGGTTCTAGCTACATGATCTTTAAGGTCCCTTCCAATCTGTACCATTCTATGATATGATTCTCTGATATAAAATAAACATTGATTCTCATCTGGGGGAAAAGGAACTAAAGTGAGTTGGGTCACTTTATCTGAAACTAGTAGCTCCAGGTCACTTTATCTGAAACAAGTCGCTCCAGCTAAAAGCCAGGTGACATAAACAAAGGTCCAGTGAAGCTCTGTAAAAATATTTATACTCTTTCAGTACTATACTGCAATATTGTACTACTATGCTATACAATACTAATTGTAAATTACTGATCTTTTTTTCCAGGGTCTGTAGACACATGATATGTATGTACATAATATGTATGTACAAACAAGTACATCTCCTGGCTTTTATCAAGGGTCAGATTCATCTCACCTAAACTTAGATGTCTAATTGTTAAACATCTAAGGTCAAAGATAGTCAATATTTAGTCTATTTCTCTGGTCAATGACAGGCATAACACAAATGGGAGCTTCAGTTAAACCCAATTACTTGAGTGCAATTCATATCCTCCTGAGAGGATATCACCTTCCCTTGAAAAAGCCATGACTGGCTCTGAAGGAGCCAAATCAGTCCACCCCTCAATTTCCTAACTTCCACTAATGCCTAAAAGCCTTTTAGGTAGTTATTCATATGTTTTATGCTTAATTTTATTTCAAATAGGGCTTTTAAAACCTGTGTTTCATGCTATTTGCTCACTTCATGCAAATGCAAGATTGTCCCTACTTTGCAGTCTTCTGCAATCTCTAAACTTTATCATTAATGCTCTGAGGGAAAACTGAGCTCCCCTGAGGAAAGGTGATTCACCTCACTTATTTAATTTTGGACTTTCTTTCCCTGTAACAGATGGTGACCTTCTCTATCTGCCAGGAATTCTCAAGCACGTGTTGACCTGTAACTAGTCATTTATTCCAGAGAAAGTGTGCAATAGTTCAACTCTCTGCTTTACACTGGCTGACCTACAAGGTTTTTCCTAATGTTTCTACTCTCAGCAAACTGGACTTTTCACCATATGACAGTTACCTCAGAAGGCAACAGCATAATCCGCTACATAAACAATATGTTTTTGAGATAAACATGATGGTGGATCAAAGCATGATGAGCTTTTCCAAAACGAGGCATGTTAGCTTCATATTTGTTATGCAATCATCCTGAGATTGTTGCCTTGCAGATTTCCTTGTATACTAGTTTTCATCTGTATTTTATATATTCATTGAAAAACACCACATATTTACTCCAGCAGAGGTTAAACGTTTAAAAGATGGATTTAAGTGCATGATTCATCCTATTTATATGTAACTACTCTGCTTTCCATGTTTCAGTACTGGTCTCAGAATGACTCCTCAGTTCCTGCAATCAAAACTCCTGAGCTAGTTCAAGCTCCAGGAATTCTACAGAGTACTCAGACTAAACAGATACTAGCCCAATGGAAACAGGCAGCTTCCCAAAAGGTGACAATGGATAGGCACCAGATGGCTGATCGAGGACAAAACAAACACTCCTGGTGTGTGCCAAAGAGAGAGAGAGAGAGAGAGAGACTGGCATCAAAGGAAAATAGCAAGAGCAGCAGTAGCTAGCGTGTCTGTAATCTAATTATCACAACACAGTAGACAGCAGTTTCATGCGCTGGATTCAGTTAAAACTTTTGTGCCATGCTCATTAATACACACGAATGAAGCAAATGAAGTATAAGTTCTGCTTTAGCTCTGCCAATAATTATTGAGCACCATATGGGCACAACTAGGTGAATTTGAAAGACTTATGAAGGGCAAGAGGTCAGGCAGGCGAACCTGCCCTTCACTACCCAAAACCCCAGAGTCTCAAGACCCAGCCCCTCCAGGGGGAGCAGCATTAACTTTCCTCACCCAGCAGCTCTGGAGATGGGTGTTCTACACCAGGTTTCCACAGTGCAGGTGGCACCTAACAGCAGCAGTCCACAGCTCCTGCTTGTCCTCCAGGCTGTGCTGGGCAGCTTGGACCCCTCCAAGGAAGGGCCATGGGCCCCACAAAGATCAGAGCATATGGGAGTAGTGAAGGTGAATGGAGACCCCAAAATCCCATTGACTTGCCCTTCCTCAGAGCTCCCTGAAACCTTAGGATCTGTGGAGCTGCTACTGCAGACCTGAATTCAGTGTCCTTGGGGCTGCAAAACTCAGCACAGACAGCGTGGAAAGCCTCAGCCCCAACAAGCCACTGTTCTGCAAGGTTCTCCCCTCCTGGAAACATCATTTTTGCTCAGCCCACATCTCCAAATGGACAGCCAGTGCTTCCACAGGAATGCAGCAAAATGCAAGGTGAGGGGGTCGTTCCCTGGCTGGTGCCACCTCACAAGTAGAACAAGCCAGATATGGAGGTGAGGGAGAAGAGGTTGTAGGACCTCCAGAGACACATAGAGGAGACATGTTTCTATGGTGGCATGTAACCCAACACACAACTAAGAAGAGAAGCAGAAAGCACCCCAGTGGCTCTGCCTTGGTGGCAGCAACTGCAAGCCCCACAGAACCTTCTAGAAGGAGGAAGCCATGTCAGGGCTGCTGTGCAGCCTGGCGGGGCTGCAGGCACCCAGGAGATCAGGGCCGTGCTGATGGGAGGCCACCAAGGACCTGGGAGCATCCACAAAGCCAGCTCTTAAGAGAGGGGGTTGTCCCCAGGGCACTAGGAGGCTGGACAGCAGTCACTGTCACCTGGGAAGCTGGTCCTGACTCCTGGACAGGGAACATGATGGCATCAAGCCATCTTCCCTCTGCTCCCCACCACACAGACTCAGAACCTGTGGAGAAAGGTTTCCCCATCTTCCCCAACACAGCTGTGTTTTTTTAAAGTTTGCTGTTCTGCATTTTTCTCGGTTGCATGGGTTTGGTTTAAAACAGATTTGGAGTTGAAAAAGCTCCGTTAGTGTTTTCTCGCTTTCAGGAAAACATGAGACTTGAGCTACCTCAGCACTCTGCTTGACTGAAATTTCATCAGCAGAAAGAGGGAATTATCAGGGGACAGTGCAACGCTGCTATTACAACAAACCACGCTGCTGCAAATATTACCCTTAGATTCCCTCTAAATACCCCACATATATCATTCAGAAAAGGTATAAAAACTGTGGGCTAACCTCTCTCCTATTGCAACTACAGGTGAATTTACTGGATTCTGTGGCATTTCTGCAAAGCCAAATTATCTCCATTCCCACTTTAAAAGTTCAGGAAAGTTATGCAAACAGAGGATCTGCAGAGTAGGGGGAATTTATAATTGCATACAATAACTGACTTGACCATACTTAAATACTCTCAGTCAGATACACAGCTGCAGATCTCTTTGCTGATTTGAATATCAAATTCTGCTAATGAATAGAAGAACATCAAGACAAGGCCGCAGATGACACAAGCCATTGCATATTTCACAGAGGATCTTCCTACTTCCATTCAGATAAATAAGTTTATCAAAGTTAGTGAATTTTAAAAGGTAAGACAAATTAGTACAGTATTCCTTCTGCCATTATAGGATTTAAAATTTCATCTTTGAAGGAGCAATTGTATGCCTTGGTTACTGCTTTTAACAAAAGAGATTGTAAATTTTCCAGACAAAGCTACCTTAACAATGTGTATGTATTACAGGCCTGCTCATTTGAATCAGTCAGTTTAAAGTCTAAGTATCATTAGAGCTCACAATTGAAAGGTGCCAAAATACAGAATTTCCACAGCTGTAAACAGTAAATACCTGAAATGTAGAGAGTAAAAATGCATGAAACTTCCAGTAGAGTGTGTTTTGCATTAATGTACACAAATCAAATGTTTTTTTGAACAATATAAGTAAGTGGATGAAACATCAGGAATGAAACTATAATCCAGTAAAGTAAAGCATGCATACCCTGAAGCAGAGTGTTTTTAGTGTTCTTGTCATGGCACAGCATTTTGTTGTGAATGTGTGTGTGGAACTAGGTAGGGGACACTTGAAATGAGGAGCTGAGCAAAAACTTGAAAAGTCTTTCCAAATATTTCTGCTGCTAAAGAACGGGGCTCTGTTTAAGGTCACAAACTATATGCCAAAGTGGCTTGAAAAAGTACTTCTTTTCCCTTACTTGGGTTTTCACTTTCGTCCCTGTTCGGAACACCAAACTATTCCCTTGCTTTTTCCCACATGCAAAAATAACAGATTGCAGAAAATGTATTGCGTGCTTATTTTACGACCGTACTCAAAAATCAGTTTTCTTTTGGAAACATCTATTTCTTTATTCTCTTTTCCCCTAGCTCTGAGCTGAAGAATCATAGAATGGCTTGGGTTGGAAGAGACCTTAAAGATCATCTACATCCAACCCCCCTGCCTTAGGCAGGGATGCCACCCACTAGATCATGCTGGCCAAGGCCCCAAACAGCCTGGCCTTGAACACCTCCAGGGATGGGGCATCCACAGCTTCTCTGGGCAACCTATTCCAGTGCCTCACCACCCTATGAGTGAAGAATTTCCCCCTAATCTCTAATTTAAATCTCACCACTTTTAGTTTAAAAACATTTCTTCTCCTATCATTATCTGACTGAGCAAAAAGTTGCTCTCCATCTTTTCTATAAGACCCCTATAAATATTAAAAAGCTGCAATAGTGTCACCCTGGAGCCTTCTCTTCTCCAGGCTGAACATCCCCAGCTCTCTCAGCCTTTCTTCACAGGAGACATGCTCCAGACCTCTGATCATCTTCATGTCCCTCCTCTGGACCTGCTCTAACAGCCCTACATCCTTCTTGTGCTGGGGGCCCCAGACCAGGACGCGGCACTCCAGGTGGGGCCTCACAAGGGCAGAGCAGAGGAGCACAATTCCCTCCCTCCACCTGCTGCCTACCCCTCTCTTGATGCAGCCCAGGATGCAGTTGGTCTTCTGGGCTTGCAAGCGTGCTCTGCTGGCTCATGTTGAGCTTTTCGTTCACCAGAACTCCAAAGTCTTTCTCTGCAGGGCTGCTCTCAGTGGGTTCTTCACCCAGTCTGTCCTCGTGGTTCGGATCACCCTGACCCAGGTGCAGCACCTTGCACTTGCCATTATTGAACCTCATGTACCCACTTCTCAAGATTGTCCAGGTCCGTTTGAACGACAGCTTTTCCTTCTGCTGTATCAACAGCTTGGTGTCATCTGCAAGTTTTCTGAGGGTGTACTCAATCCCATCATCTATGTCACTGATGAAGACATTGAAAAGCACCAGTCCCAAGACAGACTCCAGTGTATAGCAACTGCAAGCTACATTGTTTCAGGATGTTGGGAGTTATCAGTAGTGTCAGTCTCTCCCAGACAGGTAGTCCAATGAGAAACCAAACACACCAAACACACTGAAGATTTTTTAACCCATTGGAAGATCAGACTTCATTAAGCATTTCATAGTAAAAAAAAAAAAAAAAAAAAAAAAAAAAACTTCTGCGAACAACCTACCACCCACTGACTGAGCTTTGCAGAGTTCAGGCATTTGCTACAGTGTGCTATCTTCAGAAGAACTGCTTTTAATTAAATCTTTACTTCCTATCTTTGTCTTTTGGATTACATACCCATGTATTCATTCTTTTCACAAATCATCTCTGTGTTTTCTTTCAGGTTCATACGTTGTCTATTACTATAATTAACAGTAGTAAAATAAGCAGCTTGAGTTATGTCTTTTTGATGGAGTTTAAAGTCATTGTGCATCCTTAGAAGCAAGAGAAGGCTGGCCCTTTCCAAACCCTAGCTTGGAATAATCACCTCTGCACTAGAAGCTTGCACTTCAGATGCTGTGCCTTAGTCCAAAAAAATCTCCAATTTAATTAGAGGGAAAAAGTAGTGTGTTCCCTTAGTTTTCCTTCTAATTTTTTTTCAGTTGTTTTGAGAATATGTATCAGTAAACAGGAGTCTTACAAAGAACAAACCCTCAGATATATTTCTGCATACTTTAATTTCATTACATGAAATGTGAAGTGTATTTTATTAGCAGCCCATCAAGACAAATAAATCATAAGAATCTTCTGTCTGTTTATGTAGCAATATTTTTAAAGGAGTAGGCATGTTTTAATTATGCTTTACCTTCCCTAGGCCACACAGTTTATCCGTATTTTCATCCCTGACACAGTATTGTGTCCTGCTGTCTAATGGGCTGATAAGTGACTGCAATAAGAGATGTGCAAGATAAAAAAAAAAAAATTTACTGGGGAACAGGATAGGATCCCTTGTGTATTGTCATGCAGGATTGCTTTGACTTGTGCTACCCAGAGCTGGGCTGGCCAGAAGATAACCCCTGATGTTCTGGTGCATGCTTTGCTGGTGAGTGTACTGCACTTTCCATGATCTTTGATCTCTCACAGTTCTGCCTTTCAATGGTATGTATTTTTAGACGCTGTGGAAGTAGGCCATTGTCTTTTTTTTCTTTTTCTTTTTTTTTATGAAGAGGACTTCTTGTTTACTCTTCTCCATCTCTGAGCTTTACAGGAGTGTTCCTTCGAGACTGAGAGGAACATGCTGTTCACGTGCACTCTTTCTCCTGTTCATGTTTGTGTTGCCTGGAAAAGACCAATTTTCCCTAACTGCATCATGCCACGCACTATAAATCACATTTGTGTCCCATTTAAAATGTAAACCACAACAGACACAGAAGAACAAAAGGAACCACACGCCCAGCTTTTTTGACAAAACTCCCACACATTGATAATTAGAAGCACATAAAACCATACACAGACTAGGAGAGCTCAAGCGGCTGTCATGCCTCATGCTGTCTGTCTCAGCCTCCTCCACTTTCAATTCTGCCACAAAATCGCCTGGAACAGTAAAAAGGGCAGGAGAAGATTAACATAAACAATCTGTGAAACAATGGAGATTAAAATAATAGTAAAGATTGCCTGACAAGTGTGCTTTCATGAGACTCTGGGAAATCTTTGCTTTAATTAATTATCTGCACTTGTCCAAGGGATATCTGAAGCACTTAAACACTAAAAGGAGGCCAATGCATTTTAAAAGCCATCTCTAAAATAAATAATTGTTGAAAACCTTTTTAGTAGCTTACTGCATAGGGGATGTGGATAGAGGATTCTGGCTGCATATTTGTTTTATATTTTGCAATCAGACTTACTGGCTCTACAGACTTGAGCTGTAATCCTGCAAACTCACATGTGTAAGTGTTCCCACTAGACACAACTCAGAACTATTCAAAAGACTGGATTGTGCAGTTTGTTATATGCATACTACCAAATGCAATGAACAGTGATCATTATATTCACTAGTATTGTTGCTGGTGTTGCAAGGCTCCATACATTTCTTGTTTAAACTGCATAAGGCATGGTGAATACCCATATACCCCACTGGCCTATTGGCAGTTTGAATGCCTAAGAAGGGACCGAACACATTAGCAATGTGTAGGAAGAGAAATAATGGCTTGAAGGACTAAAGGACTTTACCCAGAGATGTATAACAGACCAGAAGCAAAGCTCAGTAGGAAAACTAGGGCTATCAGTTCCTCGCACAGTGTCACATGATAGTAATACTTCACAGCATGATTTTATCCAGCTTGCAGAATCAGGCCCAAATTTAGGCATATTACAGTAAGTGCAACACATGGAAGTGAAGAGAAGAACCTCACTGATTGCAGCTGTGTGATGATGAATATTTATTTTAAAAATTACCAGCTTTGAACAGTCTTACTTCTTAGATCATTTTGGCACCATTTTTTTCACAGTAAAATCCAATTATCCTCTTAATTTCACCCTCTAACTCACCTGAATAAGGTTTGGTAGGACATATCTGTCCTTAAAATGAAAGATACCCTATATGAATCTGTTCTTTTTATTCTTTCTGTTGTTTTCAGATCTGCCATCTCACATACAGGTATTTTGTACTAAACCTCTATGCCAATATATTACAGATGTTTCATCCAAAGCAAAGGAAATGTACTTGGGGAACTTAGGTAAAGTCATATCATCTTCGCAATCCAGATCATTCTTCCACATGTTCTATCACACTTAATCATTTTGAGCAGTGCCAGCCTTTTGTAGGTCCTGATTTCCCCAGGCTACACCAAGAGTGAGTATCTACTGAATTCAAATGAATAACTCAGAATCTAGTGATTATAAGAGTAATTACTCACAGAACAAATTTACTTCTCTTGAACATCTAGTCAGAAGCAATCAACAAGAACAATTATTTAGTTTAAGAGCCTAAGCTAGTGCCTAGGTTCAAGTGGTTTGACAGCAAGATGAAAGTTAATTATCTCTATTTGCTAAGTTTTTAAATGCTAGTGAAAAAGACCTTCTCATCTTGAGGAAATTAATTGCCTTTTGGCCTTTCAAGCTGTTCATGATTGAAAGTCTGAAAGAGCTTGTTATGACCCAAGAAAACAATCCAGTCTTAGAAAGCCCTGGAACATCCTACCAAGAAGCCACCAGGAAATTCAAACAGCTCTTTGTCCAAAAATCAAAGAACCATCTAAAAATTCAAGGGAAAAAAAAATAATGGAGTTCTAGGAAAGAAGAGTCTTGAAATATTTGTTACAAAGTAAAAAAGAAATCAAACTTCCCTGGACTGCATGTTCATTTTCCTGAGCACTTTGGTTAACCTCCATCCCCCATCCAAAACAAACAAACAAACAAACAAACAAAAATCTAAAGGAGATGACATATTTCAATTTGTACATCTACTTTATTATTTGAACTAATGATGCACTGATGTTTGACTTAAAAAATAAATAAATGAATGAATGGAAATGCATACATGTATCTTTGGTCTGCTAAAAAAAAAAAAAAACAAAGCAATTGATTTTGTATGAGCTGAAATGTTTGTTTTCTCTTGAGCTGGCTAAAAGCAAAGCAAAAATTTAGATTTTAAACTATAAGTAAAACATTTGTTTCATATGAATTTTTTCATGTTATTCCAAATAAAAGAGAAAAATACAGAAAACCCATTTTACTTTGAGACTCTATCTTCTGAATTTTCACTTTTTTATTATCTTATCCAATCTGTCTGGAAATTCATCTGAAAACAATGATACTATACAAAAATCATTCTATAACTTTCAAACTAAACTCATAAGAAACTGAGCCAGTATACTTGTTCCTACACTATTTTGAAGAATTCTTTGGGAACAGAGAGCAGGGGAAAATAAAAAAGGGAAAATAAAAATTAGAAAATAATTGTTCCAGTTTTTCTTATCTTTTCCAGCTGGAAAAGGGGATGAGAACTTTAACAGCATTTTAATATCTTCATAGTGATCTTATCTGAAACTGCCACAATTGAGCACAGCATCAAAAATATTTTCAATCTAGTTTTCTGTGAGATTTACCTTTGTCTGATTCTGTCACACCACTCCTGTACACGCACTAATTTTTCTTGGTATTTAATAATGAATTTTCACTCAGATGTTGCTTGCTGATTTTATTTTACACTTCCTATGAAGAGTATTTTTTATGTTTTTAACTATAATCTTATTAACAAATATATCTTATTCTTTCTCTAGCTTATCATTGAGGCGTGAAAGAATTATGGCTAATGAATTAGTTATAGTAAGTAAATATTATATGTGATATCTACTTTGACTTCTTGCAATGCTTCACCATTCTCGCACATTGCAAGAAGGCACCCAGGAGAGAAACTTAAGTGATATATCTAGGTCGTTTCATATAAGCCATTTACAGAGAAGTACTCCTGTGTTTGCATGTTTTGTTCTACTTTTTTCTTTAAAGAACCCTGTAGTTAAGTGTATGCCAGGGAAAATAGCTTACTTCAAAATCACTGCAAATGACAGAAGCTTTCTCAGTTCCTGAAAGAAATAATTTCACTTGCAACTGTAAAATATACATATGTGTGTGTGTGTGTGTGTGTGTGTATATATATATATATATATATATATATATATATATATAAACAAAAAAATCCTCCCAAATGCATTAGAATTCTGAGCTGAGAAAATCATAAGCAGGTCTTCAGGGTTGAGGAATAGGGTTGGAGTGGCTTAATTAAACCCTTTACTTGGTCTCTTTGCATATTCAAAAAGGCAAATTAAATTAATCTTAGAATAAGTCCTATGCATACAGTTTTTGTGAATGATTTTTTAAAGGGAATCTTCCTAAGCTCCAAACTGGACTGGATGTTTGCATGTTTTGATTAACACAGAATGAAATTCAAAGCACTAGTCCAAGAAACGGTGTCGGAAGTTTCCCGTTATGGGGTCACTCAATGGTTTATGGAAAAAGAATTCAGAGAACATATAAATTACATGTAAACCAGACACTTCTAACCACTGAAGTTGTTCAATGAACACACACACACAACACACATGCACATACACACACACACACACATAGGAAATGGGAAAATTTGCAAATTTGCTACATTCAGCCTAGAAACTTGTCTGGAAATAATGATGCTATATTGATTTTTTTATAACTTTATATTTAATTGTAATAGGAAGCTGAGATGTGATATTTGAAACTATGCTACTTTAATTATTTTGGGGACAGAAGAGAAAGAAAGATTTTGCACTTTTTACTTTAAAATGATGGGAAAATGAGGGAATTAAAAAGCCTAAGGAAATGGAGGTTATATACACTTAAAAAACAGAACCACTCATGTTGTTTGGCTTATTTCCAGGAAGAAAAATCTAGTGAGACATCTTGAAGCCTTTAAAATCATAATTTTCAACTCTGAGGAATTCTTAGATTATCCATGTTAAAAAAATGAAAAATAAAAAGGAGCATTGGTACTTTTTCTCCATACATTTCCAGATCACAGTTAAAATGTATTATACACACTATAGATGTTATTTTTAGGTCAGATTGTCTAGTACTGTATTCTAGGTACTTTATGCCTGGGTCACAGAGAGTTCAGTAATAGACATACACTGCTGCTGTGCTGCATGGGCAGAACTTGTCTTACCCGTGGCCTCACAGTAGCCTCACAGTACACCCGTACTCACAGAAGAAAAACCATTGAACTTTATAGGACATTTTAAAGAGTTGTTTTTTGTTGTTGTTTTGTTTTGTTTTTAATTTGTAACACTCCTCTTAGGAAGGTTTATTGTTGTCCCTGTTTTGTTTGCTTGCTTTTGTAAGCTGAGAAGCCATGTTCGCTAGAAATTAATTAGCAAAACTTCCCAACTCAGAAGTAATCAACCTTTGGAAACTAAGTTAAAAATGCTGGTCCAGCAGAGAACCCATACATCAGGACTGTTTCAGTTTAAGTGTTTCTCACCCTTCACAAGCACAAAGACCACATGAGGCGATGGAAAGCCTCTGCACATGTTTCATAACCCTGCCAAATTATTCAGCTGAAAACTTGGTAATTACATGGAACTATTTTTGGCCATTTAAGCAGAGGCCTCATGCAAACAGTCAAAATTTCATTGTTCCCCAGCCTCAATTACCAATGACACATCTTCTTCACCAGAATTTTCCTTCTTCCCTGTACTTTCTGTTATGCTCTTTGGCAAGGTAAAGCATCTTTCTCAAATTCTCCTTTTCTCTGTGCACAACAAACAAATCGGTATGACTACCTGGCATGGCTGCTGCTCCCTGAGCCCAAGTATGCACCTTGTAGCTGCTGCCTCTTACTGTTGGCCTTCACTATCTGTGTGTTTTGTTGATCAGTATTAGAACCACATTGATTAGAGCTCTTCAGCTGATGGACGGGTTAGGAAAAGTATTAACAACTGCTCCATTTCAAGTGCCATGTCTTTTGAAAGCAGCCCAATCGTTCCATCTAGGCAGGATTAAGAGCCAATCACAAGTAAGCCAAGCAAATGGTAGCCAAAGCATAAATCATCGTTACATGCTGGCAGCTGGCTGCAACTACATGACAACTATTCACAAACAGGATGCTTGGTGCCCTTTTATGTGGATCTTGTGTTCTTTGCACATGTTTGTTCCACATGAATTGTTTCCTTGGAAATACAGGGAGAAAACTAAGGTGCTGAGAGAATAATAAAATACCTCATTGTCTCCTGCTGCCTTTTATTCTTGGACTAAAGGCATTTTTATTTATGGAGGAAAGAAGATTTGCAGAACTAATTCAAGCACACATAGGCAAAATGTGCAATGTGTCCCTTAGACATGATATACACAGCATATACATTCTTGAGTCTTTTTTGCTGACATAAATTCTGATTTATAAAATTATACTAACCATAATCCATGCCCCAAGATTTCTGTACATCCACAGCCTTAGTACTTCTTCACCATTACCTGGAACTCTCTAGTTGAATGCTGTTGCTGCTCACATTATGGTTGCTTTAGTCAAACAAACAAACAAGAAAAAAAAAAAAAATCAGCAAAGGCTCCTTTCCTCTTGGAGTAATCCCAGCAGTGTTATCACAGGCATGAACACCATCTCCTCTTCAGGAAGACGACTGTATCTTTGAATGATTCCATTTTTTAAATCCTCAATTTGGAACTCAATATGATTTAGTGACTTGGGTATTTTTTCCTTATTTGTCGTACTGTCTTCTCACTAGTTCTATTTTTTTTTTTAAAGAATACATATGTTTCAGTCACATGAAAGTGTACTATCATGCCAAGAAGAACAAGCAAAAGACCCACTATCCTACAGAATATGTATTTTTTTAGTCAAAACCAAGCTTTGTGGCATGCTTCTATGGCAAATATTATTCTTTATGGCATTATCTCAGTTAGCTGAAGGCAAAGATTCAATACCTACTAATTATAGTTTCATTAATCTCAAAAATCAACAGATTAATAGCTAAGTTATACGCTCTTTTTCTCTACCTGCAAACTCATACCTACTACCATGGGAAATACTTTTTAAAAGCATAATTATTATAAACTATCTCAAAGGAAGACCAACATCTGCCATTCAGTTGTTCTGCCATTCAGACTTAGAGGTCAATACATTATCTGTAATAGTTGTAAATACCAGATGTAAATACCAGAGAAAGGTGTAAGAATTTCAGCATAGGCAGGTGTTGGGTAATCATCTGTCATGTTAGCTTTCATCTTGAATCCTAATCTTGGACAATGGCTTATGCATCAAAACATAAGACCGAGTCCTTTCAAAATGTGTTAGCCTTAGCAGGTGTAACTCTGAAGTTCTCAAACATCACATAATGTCCAGAACTTTTCCAGATCTTGCTCAGTGCTTTATCACGTTGACTTTCTCTGGAAAAGAGCTCCATGGGAGTTTTGTAGACTTTCTGGTTATCATTGAAGTCTGTGCAGACTTACAATAATTTACTACTGTGCTGCTGTTTTCTATGTAATCCTTACTTAGATAGACCAAGAAACATTTACAGAAATCCCAGGTTTTTAATTTCACAAAACTTACAGCCAGAATGGAGAAGAGAGAAGAAATTTATAGCCACACAGAAAATCAGAAACCCAGTAGTCTCTTTTATGAACACTGCTATGAAAAGGGCTTGAAATACTCTGAGAAGCACTTCCAAAAGCTAATGCGGCTTTTCTGACCAAGACAAATCCTCATGACTTTGGGAGACAGTGGTTCCTTTTCTGCACAGGAATGAGCATCACTCTTATCTTCCTTGGATTACTTTATGTAAACAATAAATTCCTTCCAAATAGCTGTACTTATTAAATGTAGCACAGGCATATTAATCTATTGATTTCTTCCTGCCAGATATTTTGCTCTATCCATATATTACATCTAGTAGATCAAATTCAAATACCCAAATACTACATTCATTAGTATAGATTGACAGAATTTTAAGTAGCATCATACCCTGATAACATATTAAGTAATTTGAGAGTTGCTAATTATTCTAGAGCTGGAACCTATTAAAAGTACCAGAAAGCTAAACCAGAGAAGGGTGCTTTCTATTAAATTCTCAGCAGGAGTGAAAAGTCTATGAATCCAATTAAGTGACCTCACAATATCTGCTTGAAACCAAGGCCTTGCTGGGTCTACACACATATTTTGTCATGAGATAGCTTTTCAGATGAATGGGATTATTTTAACCAAAAGTTGTATTGATACCCATTTAATAGGGATCCTTTTATGTCAGTAAACTTATTTGCCTTCCAACAGGGTATTAAATCAATTGTAACACTTTTATATCTGCATAATTGAACACACAGTAGTAACTTTTCTGTTGCTGCAGAATTGTCAGTAAGACAAAGTAACTTAAAATAAACAGCTGGGAAAGGCTGGCTGAGGGTCACATAACCTTCACAAAATTATTCTGAAGACAGTGTCTACTGGCTTAGACCTTAGTTCAAAAGAAATCTTATGAGTGTGTCTAGAAGCTACTGAAGTCAACAGGCTTTAAACACATGCTAGCTATTAGAATATGTTTAAGTACAATTTCTGAATAAAAATGTTTTCCTGAATCAGGGCCACAGACAGGCTCAGAGCTTCTCTATGTGACCCAGCATCCTGTATGGGTTGCTGTAAGTGTAGCCCTGAGGAACTGGAACTGGATATTCCACACAGTGATTCAACATTGAACATTTTTCCAATTTGTGCTGGTCCTTTATATTTCCAAGAATGGGTGGTCCCAATTGGCATTGCCCCAGTGTTAAATAAGGTAAAGGTGTGCTGAACAGCAAGCCTCAGGAAGACATTACTATTATAGTTACTTGTATGGCTTGTAAAAGTAGTTTTCTTGCCAGCAGCAACAACAGTAGTAAGGAACTGGAATTGTTTTATTTCAGAGACTAATGGTAAATGCAAATAAAGGTTTCTTTGCTCTGAAAACAATAGCCCTGTGAGCTAACAGAAAACAGAATAACTGGTAGCTTACTCTGTAAGTAACAAATCCACTTTAACAACATCCCATGTATAAGTCTCAGAGGAATCTTTCTGCTACATAATTATCCTTAGCCCAGTTATTATCTGCAGGGATACTACCTTAGGTCTGCTATCCAGAACTGCTCCAGCAACTGAGAAGAAAAATGTATATTACAGAGAAGAATTAAGTTAGCAGCTCTATGGAATCTGAGTAAAATCATTTCCTTCAATTGTAAGTGCGTTGTTTTATAACAACTTAAATCACAGCCCTTTCTAGACCATACAATAAGCAAGAAGGCTTAGAAATGTTACTGATACACTTTTTCTGTGGCTGATGATCAGTCCCAGAAACAATTAACAATTGTAAAATAAGTTTTAAGCAATGTTTTGAAGCCTTCCTAATTTTGAGATCCTTGTTTTGGTGCACAAGAGTAAGAAAATCAACTGTAAAAGATGCTTTGGGAAAAATGAAGTTGTGAATGGAACTGTGGAAAAAGGTGTTTTTTTCAGCGTAAAAAAAATAAAAAATAAATTAAAAAAATACAAGCAGTCTACTCCCGTGTGGATTTTTAATATAGCACCATTTCTGGAAGCAATTTGAAGGTTTTTTGTTTATTGATGTCTACTCTTCTTCCTACTAGCACAAACTTTTGTGATGCTTTCACTCTAAAGTAGAATTAATCTTTTTTCTGTAAGATCCCTGACATAAGACAGTAGTAAACAAATATTTCCATCTGTTTGGAGAGAGAAATTATTAAAGGTTTTACAACAATCGAAGTGAGTATGGATGCCACCCAATTCAAGCCCAGTCCAGCCCAATCCCCAGACTTAATATCAGTAATTAGAGGGGCAATGAACACACAAAAGCTGACAGAACACTAACTAAAACTCTGGATATAAATGATCCAGAACTGAGGAACAGATGAGCTAAAATATCCTTCCAAACTTAGTGACTTGATCGCATCCCTATGTGGACTGAAACTAGGCCCATGACTGCACTCCCTTGCTAAGTGGGAACAGAGCTGTGCCACAACTCTGTGTCTGGTTTGAGAATAAGAGAATTCATTGTTGCAGTCTTGATAACTTAAATATTAAATGCAGATTGATCTAGTAAATTCAGGGTCTGAGTTTTGAGCAATATGGGAGGTATATGAATCCAAAACTGAGTCAAGCCTCAGGCTCTCTTGCTGCTTAGCCAAATCTGTGCGTCTGCCTAGTATGCATTTCCAATTTCTATACATAATGGTTCTCTTTCCTCCACATATTCACACATTCCTGTACTGAAAAACTCCCCCAAGTTTCTGATTCTTTCATTCTTCTTTGTTGTTTTTTTTCCTGTTCTGCACGTCTATTTGCACTTTTTTAAGGTCTTTTTATTGTCCATTCTTTTTTTCTCTTTATTATTTTCCTCTTATTTTGAATTGCTTGACTGAGCTTAACTGTGTGGTAAATGACTGAAACCATTCAGTAGTCTAGCAAATGGCATAAAATTAGTGAGTCCTCATTATCTGAAATATGACAAATCCTTATATTTCCTTTTACATTTGTGGCAAAACAGGTGGTTAGCATCTTTAGAAATCAACCAGAAATTCCTTTTCTCTGTATCTTGCACTCCATTGACCTCACAAGATGTGCTAATAAGGATAGTAACAACAGAGAAAGCAAACAAAAAAAAACGTGGGTGAAACATTAAAGCAAAGAAAGTAGGCTCTACACCTTGAACACTGAAGCACAACATATGGATTCAGACATTTATGGAGTGAAAGGACATCCATATGTCAAAGGCATTAGAAATAAAGAGTGTGGTGTTTTGATTATCTCTTCCACAAATGCAGATCTAAAAGTGGAAAGAGCAAAACCTTTTAATTAGATTTTTAGGGGTATATTCAGGGGAGGGGGGAAGAAAAAAAAAATTCACTGGCACTGACGATGACTTTTTAGAAGTTGTTTACCAGAAGCTTCTGTGTTGTGTTACAGAAAAAAAAGGAATTCTCAGAATCTTTCATTTGAGCTCCTTAGTCCTTCAGGTGATGTTCAGGTGTAGCTCTACTTTGAAAAAGAAATCCATATGACATTTTATTTTCTCACACTGACTTTTGCATCAAGTACCAATTTGCTAGTACTGCAAATCTGGAATTCTAAACATTCTGAGCCATCCATGAGATTTTTCTTCCCTAACTGCTTCTTTGAATTAGTGAGACTAACAAAATGTCTCATTATTTTTTCTTATCCTTATAGCTGAAAATGCTCTGTGGTGTTTCATTTTCTGTTGCATCTACTCATACATTTTCCTGCTTACTTAGTCTAGCAGTAGACTTTACTTATTAGCTTTATCATTGTTAGTTTAAGTCTAGTGAACTGAGATGTACTCTCAATAGATGGAGATGATATGTTTCATATGCACACACATCGCACAGGTATATACAACACAACTTGCAAGAAGGGAAATGAGATGAGCAAGCTCCTTCAGATCTACTCTGATGACTCAAGACCTCCCAGATACTACATAATACTCACACCTCAGAACAGGTATGTCAGGCATCTATATTTCCCTACTGGCCTCAGTGTCTCCCAGACTCTGGATTGTTTCACTGTGCTCCTGTGCAAGCACAACAGGCTCTTTGGTCTCAGCTCCATCTCAGCTTGCCTCTCACATCAGAACTTGCAAATGATCCTCTGAGACCTCTTCACATTAGACTACCACAGTGCCTGCACTGGTAAATGGAAAAGTGTACATGGAAAATAAATCCCTCAGGGCCTCTTTAAAGAAGCTGGATCACTACTGGGCTTCTGAGCCTCCATTTTCTGCAGAATATCTAAAGTTTTAAATCATGCAATCTCTTTTTTCACTGACAGCTTATAATTAGCCTGTTTCTGCTGTTCATCTGAAGAAATTCAAAGTCTCATCTTCCCACTGACTTGCTACTGTGTACAAATAACTTTTATTTCTTCTATTTCTTTAAGAAAACATAAGCAGTACCGTGTGTTTTTCATATAACGATTGCTAAAGGAACTTAAAGTGCTATGATGCAATGTCATCTGCAGCTACCAGATGAAGCTCCAGTGAGCTTTAAATATCAAAGTGGCATAAGGTTTGGCTGCTAATCTAGACAGAATGTAAGGGCTTTGAGAATGTCCATACTGGACGATTCACTGGAAAACTGTAAAAAGTGCATTCCATACAGCTTCCAAAAAATCCCACAGCAGCTACCAACAGAGAAATTGGGATGCTTTTAGAAGTCAACCTCAAAATTCTTCCTTTGTCTGTCTCTGTGGACATTGTGTTCCAAGATTAGCACTACAAGACAAAAAAGCTTAACTAGCTTGACAGAAATATAATTAATGTATAAATTGCTGCCATTGAAGAAGATATTTTGTCAAATCATATCTTTAATCGATCTATAAAAAATACAGTGTGCTAGTGTATGTACATTTGTATCAGAACTGTGGATTTGTAATCAGGAAAGGAGAAATGCATTTGCAAATTTGACCTTCAAAAAGGCTAGGACACCTCAGCCATAGGAAGAATTTAAGCTCAGTGTTTTCACAGGCAGGCATGATTCCCATCCTACTCCTTTCTTGCTTCAAGGTGGGCCGTAGATTATTTTAAGACCAGGTTGTAGTTGCTCAGCTGTGTTAACTGGAGGAGTGAGGCTATGTCTAGACTTCAGGGACATGCTGTGGGTACCCCTGACCTGTGTGTCCTGGTTTTCTTCCTGTGTGACCCAGGACAGGAGGGAAATAACACCTACTTGGGCCTCAAGCTGAGTGCAGACTAGCTAGAAGAACCAGTATGGATGCAATATGCCAGTCACTGGGACATCCTGAAATTTGAAGAACAAGATTTAGAGATGATTATTCACCCTACTTTATGACGAACAATTTGCATAATTCTAGTTATTGTTCATGGTAATTCTGTGTACATAGTATTGTACCACAAAAGAAATATAATTCTTCTTCAGTGGTGAAAAAATAGTGTTGGTATACCACAGCCTATGATTTGCTGAATTCTGGAAATCATATGGCCATTGTAGTTCCAATAGGCACAAAGAAAACTTTTTTTCCCCGAGCAGAGACACATTTAAGTTTAGTGCAAATTCATATAAACTGGGTTTAAAAAAAAAATACGGCAGTGCTGCTCACAATATAAAGCAGTATAAAATTTGACCAAATAACTAAAACATGACAACTTCACATATATATATCTATGCTGGAGCACAGTACCTATCCTTAGGAAACCATAAAAATATCAAAATCAAACCACATTCATCTTGAAAAGAACATATTCCAGACACAAACACTAACAGAGCCACCAAGTCTTCTAATTCAAATAAACTAGCACCTTTTGTAATATATAAATCACTGGTATGAACACGTGTTAAAACTAAATACAGACGAACACACTACAATAATTTTTTCCAAGTGCAAATCTTGGAATCGTATAAGTCACTGTGGTTTCCAAGAAGACAAATGGCCTGGAAAATGAAAAATAAATTAGTTCTGTGACTAATTGGAGTCAGAGATTGGAGGTCAGACTTGGTTCTGCAGTTGACCCTGGTGACCAGTAAAAGTCCAGCTTGGCTCACAGTACAACTTTCTGTATTTAAGAGTTGTTTACAGTAGAGAAACACTGAAAGTGTACATTAGAAAACTTCCTGTAACAAATCTAAAACACATGCCAGTTCATAGGCAAGTAATAAACTTATAAGGGGCCATGTTGACAGTTTCAAAGCCTTTTGGTAGGACCCTGCAATATAAGATTGGAAACTTCGTAATAAACATCTCTGCTTTTAAATTTTGCTGCTTGTTCTAAGATGTCTGAAAAATGTATCAGTTTCAAAAAGTTTCGTCTCTCCCAGTCTTCCTCATCACACAAGTTAAAATATCACTCAACCTTGAGCGTATTAATCTCATATAATTCTGATAAAGCCAAGAGAGTTACACTAGTGGAATATATAATAAGTTGCTTCACAGTCAGGCCTCTTGTTTTTCACAAAGACAGCAATATGATATTAATTTAGTCCATTGGCTTGGACATATAACAGCTGATATTTTCATTGTGTTGTTGAAAGTATTCTGCTCCCTCCAAAAGTGTTAAAACTGTTTATGAAACATCTGTTTCTTTGAATCATGTAATCATTGAGCATGAACTCTGTTTATAAAGCAACACACGTACAACAGGTTATAACATTTTTCAAGGTTCTGATGAGCATGGAACTCTAATCAGAGAAAAGTCAAGCTCCTTATTCACGTAGGATTATTATTATTACTACTTGAATCCACTTTAACCATAACAAAGGAAACCATTTCCCAATGGAAAAAAATCAGTTAATCCATTAAAATCAAATCTTCCACTGCTCCCGAAAATCCCAATTAAACAGATGATGTGATAGATGGAAAAGCTTCCAATAGAGAAAGAGAAAGAAAGGAAACCTCCAATACAATTCAGCAACCTGACTTAGGAGCTCAGGTAGCAGCAGATGCAACTAATGGGGAGAGATGAAGCCGCACAGTCATCAAGCTCACATCACCTCATAGTTACTGAGGTAGATCTGTGCATGTCTTCATTGGCTGTACTTGCAATTTCAGATTTCTTGCTACTTTTATTGTCTCATCTGGCCTATTCCTCTTTCTTCCTTGACATCATGCCAAACCCCTCTGCACATACTTGCTGCTCCCATGCCAGGTGCAAAACCAAACAGGGCACTGGCTATTTTCCTAGCCTGTAGAACAGAAAGCAATCACAGGAGCTCCAAAGTATCGGAACATTTAAGAAAACATTACAAGTGCTATTTACAAATTGTCACTATTCCCAACACTGATCTAGGATAGTTTGAATGCATTTGCTGGTCTTGCCTCCAGATAATTCTCAAAGCATTGTGGATTCCATTTGAAAGTCAATCATATCACAAAAATAGCCTTCCAGAAATTGTCTCCTCAAGAGCTGGAAGCTGGGATTTTTCCATGACTAATACATTCCATGTCTGTTTAATCTATTTTAATTGCATTAATGCATCCATTTTTCCTCTTCCATTGTTGAGCATGTTGCTAGCTGCTACCACTGACTAAAGGAGTAGTTCTGTCCTTGTTTGTTTCTAGTTTGGGAATGTCAAGGGCAAGAACCCTTTACTTTGACTGCTTGGCCACAGGCTGTAATAGGCTCTGACCCCTGCTATGAAACTTGTGGTGGCTTTACCCTTCAAATAACCCAGAAGTCATTAAAAAATAAAAAAAAAATAAAAAATAAAGGCATAAAATACATACCTTGCTTGGACCTTACCTCTTTAAATTTCTGGCAGTAGTATCAACTGATAAAGGGCTTATAGAAATTCCTCATACTGCATAAATTAGGAAACTAATTGTCTAAGTAAGCATTCAGGGAAATACATGCACCTCAGGATTTTTTGTTTGTTTCTTTCTTAGGCAGTAACATGGGAGATGCAGAAGGGGTTTCAGAGTAGATACAAACGTGATCTATGGATCAGACATAATTCAGTCCTTACAAGTCAGAAAGATTTATTCTAAATCATCCAAGTTTCCAAGAAAAAACAGGCTCTGTTTATTTAGGGAAGCCTATGAGGAACCTACCAAATCCCAGTATGTTTGTAGCACAATATGTATGAAATTCAATGGGGTATTTGCCAAGCAGCAACAGTGGAAGAAATCACATGAATTTACACAAAAACAGATATTAAGGTGATTGGTAAATTGATGGGAAAATAGTATGGGTTGGCCATGTCCAATGACGTTTGTACAGCAGCCAGAGAAAAGACTCTACCAAAAGCTATACTGTACAACAGAGAGGAGACAGGTAGGAACTGAGAAGGTGTTGAAGCTGCATCTATTGATATACTAAACCATCTTTGCAATTGTTACTCATGCTAGCAAATGGAGAGGACATAGAATGAAAATTATCCCCATCTCCAGCATTGTGAATGAGGGTCCTGTGTTACAGTAGCTGCAGGAACATCCAGCTTAAGTGATCACAGTATAAGGCTGATATGTTCAACATGTTGCCCATCACTAGGCCTTTGAACCATCCTGCTCTTACCGCCAAGTCTCTGTCCACCATGCAGAGCAGAGATGGCCAGCAGGCAGGAGAGACCCATCCCAGCTGAGAACTGAAAAAGCAACTTCCCCACCGAGCAGGTGTGCTGTTCAGGCACCCCAGGAAGAGCATAATAGTTTGCCAGCTGTTCTCCTGCACTTGGGACCCAGAAATCAAAATGCATACAGGATATTCAATAAATAGTTCGGCCTTTAGTAGGTCCCAGAAGAAAAAGAACTAATAAGAAATAAAAACGTTTATTTTCTTCATTTTCCTAGGTCCTTCTTGAGCTTCTATTATGAGACTTCACCTTCTCCCCAGAGAAATCATCGCCTCAGTGTTGAAAAATGCTGATTTAGTTCTCTCAGCTAACTCAGATACACTGTGCTACTGTGGATTAATAGGTCTCTTGGGTAATTTAAAAAAACATAATGCTTTGGATTAAATGAGTCTTTTTTAATAAAAAGAGGGAATAGAAAAAATAATGTTTGGCATGCAAATGGAAAAGGCATAAGGTGTCTTAATGTACCCACCATAGGTGATGATATTAAAACACCAAGTTGAGCTTATAGTTTAGGAATATAATATTCCTGTCATCAGATATTCTCCACTTACATTTTATTAATGTTATAAAATACTTTTTCACTAGCAGTTGATGAGACATGAAAGGAAAGCCCCCTTACAAAACAGGCCACATAAAAAGAGTTCAAGTTACAGGCTGTTATTTTTTCTTAGTTATTAAAACTAAAATTTCCATTTATAAGTGTCCCCAGAGCATGGATTTCCAATATCAATTAATTGTGAATAAAAGCAAGTAATTAAACTACATTGCCAATAAATTGTGCAATGTTAGCAGAAGCACAGAAAGTTACAGAAACAGTGAGAAATAATATAATAGAAGGGGAATGTATAAGAATATGGATATGAAGTGTGTGCCTTTTCTACTTTGAACTCATCAGAGGCCATAAACTAAATCCTGGACTCTGGCCAAATTAAAATTTAGATAAGAGAGCCTGGGAGTTACAGGGAGATGTATTTTCCTCTCTTGGTTAATGTCAGCCTATTGCCAGAAGTAGAAATACAAGACTGTTGGAAGCACCATATTTCAACTGTCATATATTGCATATGTAATGCTTATTTGTGTCATGAAAAATATCACACCATCACTCTAACTTAGAATATACATTAGTCCTGCTGTGTTGGAAAGACTTTCTGCAGAGATAATCACATTCTGCATAGCTAAAAGATCTCCCCATGCTTCCACAGACTAGAATGTTTTTATTTGTTTGAATTTAATTTGGATTTGTTTGAATAAATTTATATGTATATCCATTAAAATGCATATGTGTCTGCAAGAAATTAAAAGCAAGTCACCCTTAAAATATCCCTTTATTTGTGATTCTTCAACCTAAACTAAAGCAAGTATTCTTAACAGCACTACGTTAAAAAAAAAAAAAAAAAAAAAAAAAAAGCAGCAGCCTGTTTTTGGTGATTGGTAAATCCATGTTCCCATTCCCAATACAATGGATACTATTGTGACAGGAGCAGAGTCAAGAGTCAGTATCATTAAAGGCCAGGAGCTACATTCTAGTTATGGCTTCCTGTGTTATCCGAGCTACTCTCATAAATTCTCCAGACCCTGCTTTCCTGTTCTGTAACGTGGTGGTCTTGTGGGAAGCTAAGATTTTTAATATGTGTTTGTGAGTCACTTGGTACTGCAGAACACTATTTAGACCACAACCCATACATGTTAAGGGCTTACAGACAACAAAGAATTTAAACTTGCAGTTAACTTTAAACCTTCCAACTTGATTTATCCTATGATCCTATGATCCTATGCTGAAATCCCACTAAAGCTTGAGTTAAGGTCTATCAGTTCAAAATGAAAACCATGAGCATTCCACTGTGCTTTTTACCTGCAAATGTTTTCAGTCACAAGTGACACAAAGTGCAGAGATGGATGAATGGTCAGATGCTACTGAAAACTCTGCTCTGCTTATCACTGGAATTTGTCAACATTTTCATTTCTATGAAATGAAAGACATTAAAAAAGCTATCAGTGAGATTCAGTTGCCAAAGGTGGCAGGATCAGGATTAGCATCACAGCATCATTCAGTTAAAGCAGTATTCAAGCCTGAGTTAAGAGCCAGGAATGGTGAGCGGTGAACACAGAACTGAAATTCCTACACTGAACAAGGAACTTAGTTAAGAAATGCAAAGAAATGGTTTCATCTTCCTCCAGAGGCCACATGTTTAACCTTGCAGCCTCTCTACATTCTCAGAAATGAACTGTATCTCAGCATTAGGCAGTTTAAATCAGATCAGGCCTTGCCATAAAAAGGAGCTAGCCCTCCACCTAGATACAAGGGTATCTACGACATAAATTCTGCTCCAAACCCTTCTGCTGCTCTGCTTGGGAAGATATGTCAGTGCATCTGCCAGCTGGGTGTCTGTATCACCACCTTAAACAGAGTCATCACCACACTCCTTCTGGCCCAACTAATTCTTACATAACTTTAGAGATGTAAAACAGCCTCACCAGAAGAGTCTGAAAGTTGTTTTCCGATTCAGAGATACAGACAATGTCTGCAAATATGGAAGGTCCAGGACAAAAATCTCTCTTCCAAGTCAGATAGAGGATTTGAATGCATCATTAATATCATAAATGCATGTGATAAATGAGTTAGTGTAGCTCTAACTCATGGGCTACTGCTGTAGTGACAGCAGTAGCAGTATCTTTAATTTGTAGAGTAACATATATTCCAACAAAAGTATATGCAATTCATAATCTGAAATCTTTTTCCTGAACTGAAATAAATTCTGGGATTTATAGCAACTTTCAAAATGAAAAGTAGATAAAAACAATATTGAAAAAGAACTATCTTGATGTTTGCTTTATTTATTCTCCTATAATTTTTGTTCACATTACAAGTGATCAACCAGATAGTATCAAAGCCTAGGAAATTACAGAAATATACATAATACTCTTTTTTCTACATTACATTCTTTTCTATATTTAACATGAATGACTATGAATGAAAGCCTGAATGTATAATTCCCTCAGAGCACATTAAAGCCTGTTCTCTCCAGCACACCCTTTCAAAATGTGTTTGTAGGAAGCAGGTATCTCAAACCATAGCCACTTGTTATATCCTTACCTGGTATTCAAAAATTGTCAGGTTTTAACTCAGCTATAGAAGATATGCTCTGTTCACTCACATACCGCTCACAGAGGTTATGGTTTTGTGAAGATATTTGCTGGTGCCTTGGGACTCGTCATGAGCACCAACCAGTTTGGCACATACTGTCCTGTGTGGCACAGGCACATGGCTGTATGACCTCTGTGTTCAGCCAGGGGTGTGTCTTCCCATTTCCATCAAGTGCAATGGGTGTTGTTCAAGTATTTAGTGTGTTCTTTTCATGGTAAAATGCCTTCTCTATGTATACTGCGAAACTACATTCAATATCAAAACTATTAGCCCAATTGAATTTGGAACTTAGAAATTGAAAAAAGAAGTTATAAATTAAATAGATTATTTGATAATGAGATTAATAATTGAAATCCTGAAGCTATTTGATTTGATTCCCTGTACTGTGCATATATAACTTTAGAAAACAGTTCATGGAAACTCTCACAGTAGTTTATGTACTTAGTCTAATTCTCCTGATTAGGTTTTTCAAAAAACAGATAGGAACAAAAGAGTTAAAAAACTGTATTTCTGTTAAAAGATTGATACTATCCAGGTGTTCAGCTATCTTGGAAAAAAGGCATTTGAGATATACCCTGTCTGCTGTAAATATCATTAGGAGACAGATTAGGCAATGTTATACAAAACTTTAGTAAAACACGGGGATAATGAAAAAAACATTGTTCAAGTTCACTGGAATAAATTGCCAAACGTGTGACCTCCAGAGTGCCAGAGTGTCCATATAGCCAGCAGCAGGCTTATAATGTCTCAGGCAGAGACAAAGGCAATATTAGGTTCCTCTACCATAGGCTCACTAGAACAGATTACCAGCTACTCTGGTGCTGTAAAAGATTCTGTGTTAGTCAATAAAAAGTATATTTCCCATACTACTTGAGGGTACGGTGTCCTTAAAATATCTTGGTAATTTCCTTCAAGTTACGGGATCAATGTGTTAACCCTAACTTAATGCATGGCATACTTCTGAGGTGGAAAATAACAACAATCGGAGGTCTCCAACAGAAGAAAACTGGTGTACGCTCATTAAAGATCTGACCCTTGGAAACAAGCTCATTTGCATCAAGTTTGGTTTATATAATATAACCACTGAGCTGTTTAAAAAGAAAACAAAGCAGGAAAAAAAAAAAAAGAAAGAAAAAAAAAAGAAAGAAAGAAAAAAAGGCCCCTTTTCATAAACTATGAGAAAATGTATCCTCGGGGTTAAAGCAAAAAGTCATTTTCAGGTAGAGGTGGAGGTGCCTGAGCTGTTTTAACTTTTCACAGGGGAATTTACATACAACCAGAAGAAGCCACTGCACAACAATTTGGGCGGGAGAGGGGGAGTTTTTAACTAAGCAGTAAAATAACTGTGTCTGTTTGTAGTTATTGGACTGTTGGGCTTTTTGCTTAGTAGGTCAACACACTGTCGTCTTATTAATTTGTGTCTGGGCCTATCACGCAAAGGTTGCTGCTTCACAGACGGTTTCAATCAGAGCACTCTAACCAGCAAATAGGACATCCTGGTCAGAATTACTTTCTCAACCTCATTTTGAACCGTTGCTTTTTCAATCAGTCTTGGCAGATTGTGTTATAAAGTATTTACTACAGCATGCACATTTAACGTGACATTACAGCTTTATGTAAGAAAAGTGCACCTTCAGTCACAGAGTACTCCCAGACACAAAAACAGTCAGAGAAATAGCCGTAATCAAATGTCACACTCCACAAGATAAAAATAGCTTCTGTACTTCTGCTAAAGTATTTTCTTTTCTTTTTTTTTTCCTTACTGTGTTCCTTATAATGATATTTTATAACAATTACAATATCCACACTAGTCCACTCAGAAGCTGAGCTGTGTGACAAGCTGACGTTTCCCTTTCCTGGTCAAACTGAACAAAATATTTCAAAGTAAATCTGAAGCAGCCCAAAATAGAAGGGAAAAAAAATTACGCAAGCTTCCTCTCTGACAAGGAAATCAAAGAGCTTTTTTGGGTTTCTAGGTTTAAAACTTTAGAAGCAAATTTCAAAACAAAATGTCTTTCCAAAAAGAAACAGTAAAATATTTCATTTGGAAAATTTTGAAATGAAACATGTAGCTTTTCAAAAAAAAAAAAAAAATAAGGCAGAAAACTTTCAACCAAAATTATTTCCCAACTGTTGCATAAAGTCTCAAGTAGCTCCAATTGAAACTGTATCTGTATTTTTAAGTGAATGAAATATCCGTCCAAAAAAAAATTTTCCAGCTTCCTCTTGTAGTCTTCCCTATTTTCCTTTGGCTACCCCAGGGAAAGGATACTCCACATCTCAGCAACCCCTACTAGAGATTAGCAGACAAGGTTTAATCATTTTGTATAAATTCTGTTAAGGCAAATGATTGAAAATAACTTCTTTCTAGTTCTCTCTGTGCTTAAGTGCTATTTTCAGTTGTTAACTAGGTTACTGGACATTGAATCTTGAAAACTGATAATAATAATGAAGAAAAATAGATGAGATGTTTTGAATTTGCTGTGTGATACTACATTTCTCAGAATATGATCTTGATGCAGTTCTATCTGAAATCCTACCAGACCCAGCTTCTATAGTAGCATTCATACTGAGGACATCAAGTGAGTGAATATTTTTTTAGGTATTGATTATGGAATATATTTTGGAATGCATTAAGTTTACTTGTAATGGAAGTAATTATGTCATTCAAATATAGAAAAGAAGAAAAGTTTAACTAACCATTTTCTCTTAAATACATTAAGCTGTACTTTAAACACCAAAACCTGTATGATATTCTTGTGCACATACAGTTTAGTGTTTTAGCCCAGGCTATATATGTTGTAGGCACCATTCCTCAGTGACTGACAAGGGATACAGATCTACGCAGCTGTACTGTCAATACAGGTAACAGGCTATTTAAGAAACTCCAAATCTTTGGTTTTCTCATAGCTGGTGCCAACAGGCAATCAAAAGACTCCAGCACAAACAAAACTGAAGCTGCATTACGGCTGCTGTCTTACTCATTAACTACTGTGGATACTGTGGTTACATAATTGGCATCCTCTCAGCTTTTAGCTAGTGTGGTTATATTTAATGTTGCCTTCATTGCTAGCTACTGGGCAACTTTGGTGCCTTCTCAATTTACTATGAAGAGTTACTGATTTTGCTGCTCTTTGTCATTGCCAAGCTACTAACAGGATACTGATGTGGTCCAAATGCTCAACTAGGTGCCTGTTACTGCAATATTTTCCTTCATTTGGAGTTTCAAGATTCAGCCTGACATCCATGCACTGTTGAGGAGTATAACTGGAATATGTAAGTTTTATGAGGGATAGATGGTGTTTAGGAGTCTCAAAGGTATATACAGGATTTGCACACCGTTTTGTTTTGTTTAGTTTAAAGTTTCCTCAGGGAATGACTACATTCTAATCCCTATGGCTTCTTTAAAGTGTAAGGAGTTCTACTATATCCATTTCTGGTGGCAGTAGAAGCAGAACTTTCTGCTGTAACCTGTTTAATCCAAAACTTTCTGAATATATATCTCTCTAGACCGGAATTTTCAGGCAACTAGTCTGAAACCATTCTGCTAATTTGGGTGTTTCTGAACTAGAAGTATGAAATCCTCAGCTGGTCACTAACCACAGAAAATCTCCTAGGGAGAGTAGAGGACTATTCTCATTCTGCCCACTGCCATCCTGCAGCCACCTTCTTCATGAGTGCTTTTCACACAGATTTAAGCTTTCTTTTTTCTTGCACATTCTGCAGCACCACTGCAATCAATGATCACATCAGGGTGAACAAAGGAACAAAGATTTGTTGAGGAAGACACCTTTCTAGGAACTGAATTATGACAGGGCATAATTTACTAGTTACTAACTCAGAGCTATTCTCAAACCATTTTTCTTTTGTAGGCACTTACTTAGAGAAAAGGGGAGAAGGATGGCCAGATCATATTATGCTGTTAGGATGTGCAGGGATGGGATCAGGAAAGCCAAGGCACAGATGGAACTGAGCCTGGCAAGGGATGCAAAGAATAACAAGGGATTCCATAGATACATTGGCCAGAAAAGAAAGGCCAAGAAGAGTGTGCCCCCTCTGATGGATGAGAAGGGTGAATTGGTAACAACAGACATGGAGAAGGCTGAGGTACTCAACAACTTCTTTGCCTCAGCCTCCACTGACAGTCAGGCTTCCCACGTCTCACATTTCCCTGAACCCATAGAGGAGGGCTGCAGGAACAAAGTTCTTCCCACTGTAAGAGAAGAGAACATTCAAGACCACCTGATGAAACTAAACAATACAGGTCTATGCGGCCTGAGGACAGGCACCCCAGGGTCCTGACAGAACTGGCTGATGGAGTTGCCAAGCCTCTCTCCATCGCATCCATCACCTTTGAAAAGTCCTGGCAGTCAGGGGAAGTCCCCGGTGACCAGAAAAAGGGAAACATCACTCAATTTTTGAATAAGGGTAGAAAGGAGGACCCAGGGAACTACAGAACAGTGAGTCTCATCTCTGTTCCTGGGAAGATTATAGAACAGATCCTCCTGGAAGCAATGTCAAGGCATATGCAACACAAGGAGGTGATCCGAGACAGCCAGCACAGCTTCACCAAGGGCAAATTGTGCCTAACCAATCTGGTGGTCTTCTATGATGGAGTGACTGCATCAGTTGACAAGGGAAGATCAACCAACGTCATTTACCCGGACTTCTGTAAGACCTCTAAGATGGTTCCACATGCCTTCCTGTTCTCCAAATTAGAGAGATATGGACTTGATGGGTGGACCATTCAGAGCATAAGGAATTGGCTTGAAGGCCACACCCAGAGAGTGGTGGTCAATGGTTCTATGTCCATGTGGGGACTGGTGATTAGTGATGTCCCTGAGTGATCTGTCCTGGGACCGGTGCTGTTTTATATCTTTATCAATGACACAGACACTTGGATCAAGTGCACCCTCAGCAAGTTTGCAGATGACACCAAGCTGAGTGGTACAGTCAATACAACAGAAGGAACGGAAGTCATCCAGAGGATTTAATACAACAGAAGGAAGGGAAGCCATCCAGAGGGACCTGGACAAGCTTGAGAACTTGGCACATGTGAACTGCATGAGGTTCAACACGTCCAAGTGCAAGATGCTGCACCTGGGTCAGGGCAATCCCAGACATGAGCACAGACTGGGAGAAGAACTCAATGAGAGCAGCCCTGCAGAGAAGGACTTGGGGGTTCTGGTGGACAAAAAGTTCAACATGAGCCAACAGAGCACGCTTGCAAGCCCAGAAGACCAACTGCATCCTGGGCTGCATCAAGAGAGGGGTGGGCAGCAGGTGGAGGGAGGGGATTGTGCTCCTCTGCTCTGCCCTTGTGAGGCCCCACCTGGAGTGCCGCGTCCTGGTCTGGGGCACTCAGCTCAAGAAGGACGTGGGGCTGTTAGAGCAGGTCCAGAGGAGGGACACGAAGATGATCAGAGGTCTGGAGCACGTCTCCTGTGAAGAAAGGCTGAGAGAGCTGGGGATGTTCAGCCTGGAGAAGAGAAGGCTCCAGGGTGACACTATTGCAGCTTTTTAATATTTATAGGGGTCTTATAGAAAAGATGGAGAGCAACTTTTTGCTCAGTCAGATAATGATAGGAGAAGAAATGTTTTTAAACTAAAAGTGATGAGATTTAAATTAGAGGTTAGGAGGAAATTCTTCACTCATAGGGTGGTGAGGCACTGGAATAGGTTGCCCAGAGAAGCTGTGGATGCCCCATCCCTGGAGGTGTTCAAGACCAGGTTGGATGAGGCCCTGGGCAACCTGATGCAGTGGGTGGCATCCCTGCCCATGGTAGAGGGGGTAGAACTACATGGTCTATAAGGTCCCTTCTAACCTGAGCCATTCTATGATTCTATGAGCAGAGGCTAGCATGCATGAATGCTTTTCAAAATCAGAACTTTCTAACAGAGTGATGGTCACACAATTACATAGTTTCCCCACTTACTAGATATTTTCCCTATTTATGCTTTGATTTCTCATTAGAACCTTATAAAAGAGACTGCATCTGTGGTTCATTAGACTGTAAGTTCTGAGGGGGGAAAAAAAGAGAAAATATCTGAATTGTTTCTCCAAACTTCTCTGGATTCTCCCAGTGGGACTGGCAAAGGCAGGAGGCAAAAGATGGAATGGAAAGATTAACAAAGACAGAACATCTCAAAGAAGATACTAATTAACACATGAATTACAAGATCTACTAAAAAAAATAAAAAATAAAAAAATAAAGCTGCTGTGTTACTTGTAAATTTTTGCTTTTGAAAGTTTTGAAAGCATCTGTTTCATATAAAAATAAAAATAAAAAAATATTAAATGGATAAATCAGGTTTAAAAACACATAAAAAAGAACAAGGGCAAAAGAAATTAAGACTGTTAATTCATAATCTAATTGTTGCTCTTACTTCAGGACCACACTGTATTCTAAATACTCTCTTCTTTCTGGTTCAGTTCTCTATTATGAGACTCCCTTTCAGAGACAGCATTTACTCCTTTAATTTATCTTCTTCTGTTCTTTCATATATCTTCCTATTCATCTGACTAGGTTCTGACAACTGCTTCATGCCACATATCCTTGTTTTTCCTACACCAAGATTCATATTTGCCAAATGTCCTTTTTTTTTTTTCCCTCACAGTTATTTCTTGGCCTGCTTTTCTCAGCAGCTGCAGTGCCAGTTAGCACTGCTTCTGTGTCCTCTTGCTCATTATGCACTTACTTTTTTCCATGTTCCCCTTGTGCTTCTCATTTTTTAATTTAATCTGGGGTTTATGAAATCACTGACAGCACGTCTTAGCACTTTCTTCATATTTTCTATTGAGAACAAGAATCATATTGTTTGTTTTTACAAAATATAACCATGATTAGCATGTTTAAAATTGACCAGTTGCCTCCTTATAGTAATCTTTTCCAAATGCCCATGTCACTTAGTGTCCAGTTCTAAAATAAGGAACATAATGCTTAAAAAAAATAAAACAAAACAGACAAACAACAATAACAACAACAGCAGAACAAATTGTTGATGTCAACTCTAAAATAATGAGTCAGTTTCTCTTTAGAATATAAGATAAATTCAGAAGGAAAGTATATGTATAAATTCTTCCAATTATTTGATATATTTACTGCAATATGCAAATACTGTCTGTCCTCTGCATTTTTCAGTACAAAAGCTTCCTATGGAGCTCTCCATTATTGTGGAGCTGATACATAACCTCCCCACTCTTATGGAGCAATGATAAACAAACGTGCTGGGTATACATGAAAGATTGCTTACGTACACAGTCCAATACGCCACTGTCCAACAGCCCACTAGAATGAAATCTCAGCTTGTGCAAATAAAATTAGAAGAAAGTATTCATGTAGAATTCAATCTTACTACAATATAAAAATAAAAGTGAATCTAAACAGCAAACAAGTGAAAGATGTAGCCAGGTTATCAGGTACATGGGTTTTGTCCTCAAAAACAAAATGTCATTTTGCCTTCTCCCATTCAGCCATTAAGACAACCAGCCATTTTTTAATAAAGAAGATAACTCTCCCCATGGGTTAACCCTCTCTAGTCAAAGGTCATCGTTCAACCAGAGATCTGTTGTCTGTCCTGGTTATTTGCCCACCCAAATGCAACACCTTTGGCATACTTGCCATGAAGAAAGAGTCTAATTCAAAACTCACTCACGAGCTACTATCTCTAAGATGCTTTGTGTCACTCCCACCCCCTCCCTACACTCCTGTGGCCTTTCGTGTTTCCATTAGCAGTATATGGAACTTGAGCTCTTGTAAGTCAAATATCTGAAGTTGATTTTTCTCCTCCCTAACATGAAGAAAAATGAAGAAAAGCATAAGAAAAACATGTACAAACAGCCAAAGTTGCAGTAATGCTAAGTCACTGCCAGAAATAAGCCTTGGCTTCTATGATGCAAAGGTGCTTTAGACTATCACAAAAGCACGTGCAGATCTCAATGCCCAAGAATATACGGGCCTACGGAGTAAGTAAATACCTAAATATGAAGCTCACCATGTGTGCCAAAGTCTTCTGTCAAAAATATTGTTTTGGTTCTTCAGTCACTTAATGGCACTGTATCCATGTGTTCTTACACACAAGTAATGCTGAAGGCCACTCTGAGTTCCAGACAGGGAACTGGCTCGTGTAAAGCTAGTTCAGCTATCCCAACAGTAAACTGCTATCATTGCAGTTACATGCAGCCAAGGCATCCCTCTCTAGAAGCAGGAGAAAACCCAGTGAGGTTCATGGTATAACTGAGATGCTAAAGGCAGCTCTGTAGGTTGGTATTAAATTTTACTGTCTGACTGAACCTTGACAAAGCCCAAACTTGGCCCCAGGATTTATCTCCTAGCTCTAAAAATTGCAGAAGGAAAGGCCTTTCCTAGCATGATCAGTTCCCTATTCTCTTTTTAAATATGAGGTCCTAGGCACTGCTGGGGATGATATTTAGCTAGTTTGACTTTTGCACTAATCTACTGCAACAGTTCTTATGTTATAAAGTGTAAGCAAGAGGAAAAATCTGGTCCAGTGAACCCACAGCTTTTAGCCTTCTGACTTTAAACAGGAGTACAGAGCAATGATATTGTTTTCATTAACTCCAGCATTAAGCTGGCCTTCTGGGTCCAATCTAAGGCTGCTATGAAAAGAATTAATTATTTTACCAAGCTCTCAGTTTTAAGGAATGAAGATTACATAATTCCAGCCTGGCCTCCCTAATTATTTTAATACAGGAATGTTATTTGCCCACAGTCTGTCTCCTATTGTCCAGTGAAATGTTACACAAACTAAAAAGTAATTGGGAAAAATAAAAGGCTATGTTTATTATCTAATTACCAAGAAAAACTTAGCAGCAAAGTTTGGACTTTTCCCATGTTAAGTTAAATTGGCACCCAAAAGTTAATCTTGATATTTAGTTATGCTAATGAATTTTTGATACTTTCCTTCATTGGCGCCAGAAGGTGGGAGGGCACTGTGCCTCCTACCTGCAAACCCTGTCAGCTGAGGGAGATTCTTCTGGGCAGAGAGAAGGACATCCAGCAAGAGCCTGCTGCTTCTCTGAGGGAAAACTCCTCCTAGCATGACACCAGGGAATAGGCCTGGCCTGGTTAGCAAGTATATGGCCACTCTTCCACTCAGCTGTAAATCTAACACTGTGAACCGGGACCAATTCTACACCAAGGGAGGCACCCCTCACAGGATTCAAGGGTGTTCACAGAGTCCTTTTGGCCACGTTCTTTTCAAGAGCTTCTCAGAGGAAGACTCATGGCACAGCCAACCCATCCACTGGGCAGAAACCACAGCATGGCCATGACAAACATGCTTTTCCTCAGACAAGGTTATCAGGAAAACATGGACATTTCTGGACAGTTTATTCTCTTGATTTGCAGGTTGCTCAATATGAAAACATTTCTGGTCCTACACAATCCACGTTCCAAAAAATTGAGGGGGAAAATAAGTATGGAAATAATGGCATAAAAACTTTTGCGCTACTAAGCCTCCAAAACAAATTTAAAACACATGTATTTTTTAAAGTAATTTTCTTCTACAAATTGGACCATATTCAAGTCATTGCTTGATTTTTGCCAAACCAGAAAAAAATATGCCAAATACTGAGCTTTGATTAATGCGCAGGTGATGTCATTTCAAAAAGTCCGGGGACATTTAAGGGGGGAAAACAATTTATGATTTCACCTCTGAATGAGAACAGTCTGCTGTTTATTCAGACTTGATGCTTGAAAACAATACTAATCTGGCCTACAGAAAATGAGATAATTTTATTTATTTCAACAAAAGAACTGTTTATACCTAAACAAAGCTGTAACATTTTTTCCTTTCATATTGACTGTGAAATATGAAAATATCCTTGTAGTAACCCCCTAAAATGATCCTTCTTGAGTCATTACAACATTCTGCTCTTTTCTGGCTCTGCAGATTACTCTTCAGTACATGACTTCCATATTTACGGTAATGTTTCTGTGACTACTCAGAGAGCAGAATGTGAAAATGAAGATATGATCGGCAGATCTTAGAACAGAGTTTTGTCCTCAGGAAAATAAAAAAGATAGGAACAAGACAAGAACTTGCCTGTCTTTCTGTTGCCTCACTGATCATCAGTTCCAACTTTCTTCCTTTTTGGTCAGCATACAGAGAAGCATGTGAAAGCCAAACATATCCTTCTCTTTGCTCCTAAATGTGGCCATGTAACTTTTATTAACAGTGATTTGAGGGACATGAGCCATGCCGCTGTTTTCTCTTTAGAGTGGACAGAACATAGAGTGGGTATTAGGAATGATCGCCATGCCTGTTTTGAGAGTTGCCACCTTTCATGTGAGCAGGGAGAGGTGATTTATTCTGCCATGTTCTTCTGAGGTATTCACTTATTCAGCCACCATCTACTTTTCCATCACTGAAAGGCAAATCTAAAGCTATGGAATAGTTGGTGGCATTTATTGAAAATAGCATAGCCTGAGATTACCTCCAGATTATTTCCTCAAACTTGAGCCGCGTTATCTGCCCACACATTTGAGTACAATGACCAGTGACCAGTCTTTCATCTCACTGACCTAACTCTATACTTGTCTCTCTATTTTCCTATTTTGTACCTAAACAGGCTCCCTCTGTTTCACCACATGGTGTTGGAGCTTGTCTTTCTTTCTCTGTTCCTAGTGTGCCTCCACACCTGTTCCCTCAGCAGCTCCACCTTTGTGGACAATTTGCCAGATTCCCCACATAGACACTTTCAAGGCAACCCTAAATGTAGTCTTCCTGCTGCTTTCTGCTGCTTCCAAGTCCCCTAGGAATGTATGATATCTTGGGGAGCAGGTGGTATTCTTTGCACTTATTTTATCTTCTTAGCTACTTCTGTTTATACAAAATTAAGTTCAAGTATATCCCCGATGGGTTTCTCCCTACAAAGAATGTGTATGCTTACTTCTTTCCTCCCATACTGTCACATTTGGCTCTGTGCCAGTTATCAGAGAACCATAACACTAGGAAGACAGGTCAGCAAATCTTAGCCTCTGAAACTAATGGCAATGCATTTGTAGCTTTATGCTCTATCATGTGGTTATGGAAGAGGATTAAAAATTATTATTATTATTATTATTATTATTATTATTATTATTATTATTATTAATTAATTAATAATATATAATAATAATAATAATAACAATAATAAATAATCCACCCATGTTCCAGACAGAGCTGAGACAATACCAATAATCTCAAAGTGCTGAAATGTAACAGTTTTGAGTGGGCTCAAGAACATACTAGGTACTTGAGAAAGCAGGTACTAGGAGAGCACTTTAAGAATACTCTCCTAGAAGCTATCCTGGGATGATTTCTTTAAAGATCAACAAGAAATCCTAGATAATAGGACTGAAAGAGAGGTCATTTAGTCTATTTTCATAGGAGGATCAGCTGTACCTAAACTGTACTTAAACCAACAAGAATGTGGAGGATCCTCTAGGCAAACATTAAATCTGATATATTTCTATCTGAGGCTTTCACCCAAAGGCTCACCTATTTATGGGTCCAAAGTGTGTCTATCTGAGTTTCCAGAGCCTACAGTTTGTTTGGTCTGAGGCTGATTGAATGCAATGATCTCCTGAATCTGTTAGTTTACACAGAATTTCACCCACACGTTCCCTGGCAAAAGGTCTAAAGATAGCTGAATTTTCCTCTTCATTGGAGGGAAAGAACAATTCTGAAGAGGGTAGTGATGAAGACATAGAAGGAGACTTACTTTTGTACTACAAGTGAGCTAATGGCAACCCAGATAACTCTGTGTTTGCAATTGTACATCCAGTCATTCAGAAGATATTTAACTTTCCTAGTGCACAGCATTAGAGCAACTGGGATCCTGTTTACAAAATTAACCATCCTAAGAGGTGACATCGGGCAGCTGTTGCTGCCTGAAGAAACACTTGCTACCATCTTGTCATTTTGTCAGACAGAATGCTAAGTAAAATAAATAAAGAAAATAACCAGCCTTAAACTAAACAAACAACCTAACATTGTGCCCCAGACTCTGTCTCCAGCAGACTGTCAAGAAGAAAAACATATGCAAGCAGAGACACTTGGCTGAGAAAGTCACACTGCCAAGCTTGAAGATTCAGCACCACAAAACCTGCTCTGTACTCAGGGTTGGGTGGAGCAGCAGAGAGGGAGCTTCAGAAAATTAGGCTGGAGATTCATCAAAGAAAAAAATAGACCAAATGCTCCTGCAAGTTTTACCTAAAGTGTTAAACTAGTGTTACAGAAACTCAAACCACTTGTGGAAGAGAAAGACTGCATCAAGTGTGCCTCCAGAGACATAGGAGCTGTTAGTGGAACAGAGCATGGTAGACGGAGATGGCTTCTGTGAAGCTGGCACTAAAAAGCTGTAGTTTACCAAGCAGGGATGCACAGTAAATAAATGACTGCAGTGCAGTCCAGGGGGAGTTTTTTTCTCCTTTCAGGCACACACACACAAAAATATTACTTAAAAACTTTAGCCTTTATACCATTTTTATTTGTCAATTATTCCATTTTAAAACATAAGTGATAGTTATATCATGCCTTTTGCTCATTAAATAATGACCATGCTCTGTATCTTGACCTAACAACATTCAGTGGGTTTGGTTGTGTGGTTCATCTGATTTTACCATCATCCGTCCTTTGATTGCACTATCCTCAAACAAATGAAGAGCTTTCAAAACAGGTTTACATAAACTTCCTATATGACAAAATGGGTAAGTCCAACACAAAATGCTTGCAAGAGACGAAAGGTAATGAGTTAGAATGAATTTTGCACCTTTGAGTCAAATCAATATTCATAAGCAACATTCACCTAGCTCTGTTCAACCACATCCCCATTTCAGCAATAGGCTTCCATGCTCTCCCAGTGCCAGCAAACACTTTCTGCAGTTCTAAGAGGATTTCTGCCTTTTATTTTTCATGCAGTTTCTGTCTCACTTAGACATTCCTGGCCATTTTTTTTAATAAAATAAGTAAATTGTGCAGGAAAATTCTTCTTATTAAAAAGGTCATAATGCAAATTAAATGATATGAGTATAAATCAAATGTAAATTTTTGACTAAATAAAACCCTTTTCTAGATAAATTGATTAAAAAATCACTCCATAAGGCTTCTCTCAAAACAGGCAGACAAACTGTCCTTTAAAGGTCAGTGTATTTGAATTTGAACAATGGAAAGTTCAGAGAACCATCTGAGCTCTGTTGTTCCAGCCTAGTTACAAATAGGTACTGTACAATGGGTTTAAATGTAAAGATGAGCTGACAACAATGCAAAAGTCTCACAAGTAAGTACAATGTTAGCTGTTGTGGGGGATAGAGAAAAGGGAACCCCCACCTCTATGCAATTGCTATGTTGCAACACTCATCAGTCTGAAGCCAATCATTCTGTAGCCAAGAAAAAATACTTTCCTGATTTGTTACTTTTGTTGTGTTTGTCTTTCCTACCTCAGTTAAAATTCTTGTTTGGAGAAACAAACTTGTAAATATTTACAAAATGAATCATACTAAAGAGCAAAAGAGATTAGAGAAACGCTTTGGTACTAAAACGTGTTTCATGTAGCCTGATTGTATAATTCAATTTTATATTTGAGGGAAGATATGTAAATATAAATGGTGAAATGTGATCCAGTTTTACAAGGTCATATTTCAAACAATACAAATCAAATCCAAATGAAGTTCTATTTTCTGTGTTTACTGTGGCAAAACTAAATTTAATAAATACATTAGCACCTTGGGATATTTGGTTATTTCTGAATAACAATGTTAAAATATTCATAAATCAAAATGCCTGAGTGTGGACAAGAAGTATACATTTGGCTTTTGAGAGCTTTTGCTACTGAGATTTATTTTGTTTGATCATTCATAACACCTACTTCTTTTCACATAAACACATGTAAAACTTGTGTTAACTATTAAGAAAAAACAGTGCTCTTTTTGTTTGTTAATGGTTTATCAATACTGCAGTAATAACGAAAACCATAAGAAACAAAGCTGCACCACATTTGTAGGTAATTAGTCTGTGGTTTATTTCTGTATAAACCACATTTGCAATTTATTGAAAAGCAAAGTGGTTTATAAACAAAAATTACTCACATTCTATGCCATCATAAAAAAAGACTATCTCTTCTAACACCAGAACGAAGGCGTGCAGACCACTTTGTTCATTAAAAAAGCATTGACATTGAAAGTATATCATTTCTAAAGAGCGGAAAGATAAGTAGAAAACAGGAAGAGTTTTGCCTGTGCAAAGCACTTAGTGCCGCTGAAGAGATTAGATATTTTACATAATAAAGATACAATGTTCTTTGTGCTAAATCACATCAGATGTTATCACAGATAAATCATTTTCAAGAGGACAATAAAAGGACAGAGAAGCCTAATGAAACTGCAATTTGTGGAACAACCAGCTTAGCATAACAGGAAGTCTCAACGGTTCCCTACCCACGGAAATAGCTAAAAAATAGGGGGACAGGCACCAGTCACCTGCCTATGCAGAGGACATCCAGCAGCCGCCTGAAATAGACAGATTAGAACAAAAATGAACTGTACAGGAAACTAGGGATGGAAACCTCTCAAGTATGATGCAATCACCACACCAGACTGCCAATCCTAACCTTTTACACAAATCCAGTCCACTTACTTCTTTGTTGGTACTGCTCAGAGAAAAACAGTCCCATTCTCATCTCATTCATCCTTAAATTATTCGCTTCCTAGAGTTATGTAGCTACTACTTGAGCTTTTTAAAATTAAGCAAAATTATGAAGGTTAATAGAGTAGATTCAGACTGGCTTGAAAGACTCCAAGTCTGCAATTAATAACTAAGGTACAATAGTACCCTGACACTGTTAAAAAATGATAGACACAGATGAAATGATACTTCAACACCATTAATAAGACCATGCTCTGATTCAGTGCAGTTAGCAGCTGGCTAACAAGACAGTTGTGATCATGTAAGTAAAACTTAAAATGTAAAATTAAGTTGCAAGTAAAAGCTAATGCCAAGTAAGGCAGTCCCAACAGAAAGTGTGAATGAACTGGACATATGAGAAGCAGTGAAAATTCAAGAGCAGATTCAAATTTTCATTCCTGCCCTGAGGCCTTCTTGGCTGAACATGATACAATACAGGAGCACTACATTTTGGCCCTGCCCGTGCCTTCTGACCACTTTTTACTGAAGATGATTACCTTGTCTGATGCCAACTCCTAAGTACCAGTTTAGGCACCTAAAGAAGTGCTAAAATCCCACCTCTCTAGCTTTTTTAACACTAATACAACATACTTGGTTGAGACCACAGTTCCCTCAGAAGTCAACAGGGGGTGAAGAGTGCTCCTCTTTGGAGAAGTTTGTGGTTCAGCCCTTGCAGAACTGACTAATGTTCTGGAAGGATTTAGCTCTCCCCACAGACTGAGAGGGAAATTCTGGTAACAAGGCTCCAGGCTTAGTTATGTCCCCATGATATGAAAGTCTGCATCTTTTTCCGCAGCTGCAACATGGGAGTAGTCACATATTTATTGTATTTCATTGGACTCTTGTGAGGGAATTAGTTTAGGTCACTTTTCAGAACACTCAGTATTTATTAAGTCTGCTCCCACCAGCAGGTATTAATTACTATTTTATTTTGTAAATAATCTGTAGAGTTCTCTTTCAGCTGCACTTAAGGTTTTCCAAAGAAAGGAGCCTGTTAGTAGCTTCAGAAACGTCTTGCTAAGCCTCCAGTTATTTGTGTCTGTCAACTTCTCCAAGTTAGAAATGGAAGAGCTGCATTAAACATCCCTATTAACTTTCCAACATGTGACTCAAAGCAATTCCTCTGTCTTTGATTAGTTAGAAGTACATCTGCAAAGCTGAGTTTACAATACACCACATAATCTCAAATGCAGATCTTATTCTGTCATCTGGACCATACGTGTTAGTGTCAACAACAGCAATAAACAACACAAGACACAGCTCACATAAACATTTCAGAAATTATAAGCTTAATCATTGTTCAGAAGTTGGACCAAGCTATGACTAACCTCTTCAGCACTATAAGCCTTTGGCTTACTGACTTTGAAATATATCCAGAAGAAAATGTATCCAAAACCTGAACCTGGAGATGAAAGACAATTCATGTGGCATAACAACGATGTGAACAGCAATAAACAACTTTTAAAGCTGGTCAAGTATGAAACTGAAGTTTTGTTGAATTGCAAGCCTTGCTGAATGGCAAGCTCCACTAGCACTGAGAACACTATTGCTCTTACAGGATAAGGCCTTTTATTATTCCATTTTATTAGACACATCTTTCCCAGTTCCCTGAAGTCTTCACAACCAGCTATGCTGCTGTCCTTCTCATCTTTGGCTTTCCAAGCAGATTCTGGCAAGCAGCATCAGTGGGTAAAAGGGTAAAATTGATTAGGAGTTGAACCACGGGGGGGGGGGGGGGGGGGGGGGGAGGGGGGGAGGAACCTGCAGCAACAATTAGTGGAAACATTTGCTGAAAGCAGAGCTCAGAAAATGTCTGTAGAGTTGGTCTGTACGTACAAATCTGAGGTTTTCACACACAAGTGCCACTGTGACTCATGACAGCATGAGTCAGAGGCAGAGCACTTCCAGCTCCAGAGGCCAGGTGGATTTTCCATGCATTCCTATTTGTGTCACTTCCCTCCACTCTATGACTTCCAAGCAAGAAAACATGGATGCACTGAAAAAGAGAGAACCACAGCATGTTCTCTGGTCTGAGGGTAGTCTAGACATACCCTTTGATTATTCTTAGGTTTTTGGTAAAAAACAGGAAGTAAGAGGGTGTTCTGGTGTTTCAGATAATAGACCGAACCAATGAAAAATTGTTTTCCCCCTTTTTTTTTTTTTTCCATACATCGTCATTAGGTAAGAGATGACTAAATCATAATATTTCAGGTCCAGCTTCTGTGAGAATGAAAAGGTTCTTTTACAGTATTTCAGACATAGCCTATGCTAAGCAGTTATTTCTGTAGCTTTAGTCCTCAGTCAGAAGCATGACAGTCAGCAAAGATATATACCCCATTAGCACCATACATGACACAGAACATACTTGAAACAATCACCTACCAGAAGTAGCTGTCTGTATTTGGAAAGGCAGGGAGGAAACAGCCTGTATGAAAGACGGAAAGAAAAACTTTACTGGATATTAGAAAATATCTCCATTTCTTCTTTTGGGAATAAAATAATGGTCATTAACTCAAGGGAAGCTAGGAAGATAAGGGAGAGTAGGGAGAATTCAGTCTGCTTTTTTCTAAAGAAAAGTAGCAAGTATGAATTGTCTAAAACAACTCCCAGAATAACATCTTTTTGTAGCCTATATACCGAATCATAAAATGCAGTCTCAAAATGCAGTTGCTCTCAAGTTTTTACCTAGTTAGTGTAAGGAGGGAAAGGTAGCCCTCAATTACTTTGTTATCTGATCCCTGAACCAGTGAGGCTCGAAACGACCCCCAAGATCCTCTAGACAGGCAAGTATTTTGCACCAGTATACAGGCATTGGTAGATGCACAGTTTCCCCAGGTGATCTTTTAGTACTATTGCTATTTAGTCTCTCTCGCCACTTTGAGTAGATGTCAAAAACAAGAGCTAAATTAAACTTCTAATGTTGACTCAGATTTCAGTAATCAAGATTCAGTAACCTAACAGAAAATCATTGTGGTTGGGTGCTATATTTAAGAAAACATTGTCTTGGCAAAGCAAGTGGACTTGCCTTTCTCTGTATAAAGCTGCAAACCACAAATCCATTCCTTCCACAGCCAATGCTGCCTGATACTCTTGTTATGCCCCTGTCTAAACCTTCAGTTAGACTCAGGGTTATCAAAGATTTGTTGTTTTAAGGAGTTAAGTAGTAACCTATGTAAACTGGCAGAAGCTACAAAGTTCTGTTAGTGGCTTGAATCAGAAAACAGCATGCAGGGCCTCATTCAGCCCAAGATAATGATGTAACATAACTGAAGCTGAACTAGGCACTTCTTGTTATGAAGCTACTGCTTTAACAAGGAAGGCACTGAGAACACTGTAACCTTATTAAGCATTAATGAATACTGCATAGCCATTTGTCAAGCTGATATACGTGTGTATTTGCTGCAAAGGGAAAAGTGATTATTGTGTGTTCTGCTACCTTCCCATTAGAGTCAAGAGAGACTGCTGTTTTGTGTATTTATGAAACAACAATGTAAGTACAGAATTTTCCAAGAGCAAAAGAGTTTTTGAGATTTTTTTAGTATCTTCTCAGACAAGAAGCCCAAGGAAGCTGCAAGATTCAAATGCAATAGAATGCCATTGACAATATCTGCCTGCAAGGCACAGACATGTCAATGAAAGATACCAAGGAAGGCGAAGAAAACATTGCATTTGTCTTTTTTGGCTGCCTTTCCTATGAGATGAGAGAGAGAGTACTTGAAAATATATGCACCGCATTTTTCTCCAAGTAAAATACAGAAGTTTAAATTCATTGTGAAATAGTTGCATCAAATTAACTCAACTGACAAATTCCCTTGGATACATCCAGGCTTTAGTACTCTTTTTTTCCTCACCAAAAGCCACAAGAATATGGAGGACTGGGAGCATCAGATGGTTATGGAATTAAAGGTAAGGAATTAAAATAATTTCTCCAAAACTGCTATTTTGAAAATAAAGTCAAAAATCACCAACCTGTGAAGTCAACCATAAAAAGCAATCATCACAAATCAACACAAAATCATTGTCCACGTGTTCTCTGAAGCAAGATGACTCAGTACAACAATTTTATCATGAGATTGTAATAAAAAATGGTAGTTAGCATGTTTCTGTGACAGACAGTGGAGATTAGAGTGATTGCTCTAAACTGTACTTGTTAGTTGAACAGTTTGCTAATTATTCCAAGGTAGGCTGATTTATGAGCTTTTGATCCAATTAGAATTTGGGAAAGGGTGATTTTTTTCTGGATTTTTCTCAGGAAAAGATGTGATAGAAAACGTTTAGTATTTTAAGAGTAGACTGAAGAAGGAGTATGTAAACAAAATGTTTTACACTGTTGTAAATGCATGGTTTTGAATGGAATTACTCTTTAGATAGTAGGTTTCAGTGGAATGAATGGCTATGTATTGATATGCACCACTTATTTGGAAAAAAAAAAAAAAAAGACATGAAACTTCAGTATGTGTTCCAACCATATTTGTCTCAAAAACACCACACAGTTTCTCTCACTACAAACATTATAATTTCTATTACCAAAATACTTAGGACCTCCAGTCATGGACCAAGACCCTGTTTTGCTAGGAGCTATATGGTCCTTTAAAAAGAAAACAATTCCTGTCTCTGCAATATGAGACAAGAGGACAGAAAAGGAGAAAGACATAAAAATGGCAAAATGGACAATAGTCTCAGTATACCAGCAGCCTAACCATCATGAAGAGGTATACATTCCACTTCTTGTTTGGTTTATTTCCCTTTTCTTATTATCATAGCAAAGCAGAATTTAGAGGTATACATATATGCTATCTAGCCAAAGATAGACATAAGTTAAGGTAACAATCAGCTGACATTACTGGGTAATTCAACTTAGTCTTGCATCACTTCAAAAACCAGATAAAAGTACCAAGAATAAATAATATTGTTTTCAAGAAAGAAATATATATGATTAATGGTGGAGTGTGGTTTGAACAGAGTGATTTAGGAATGTGAACAAAGACAGACTGAAATAAGGGGCCATGCCATTAGTGCATAAAGACTTAAAAAAGCCGGTCACGTTTTTGTGGAAAACATTGGACAAATATAAGATTAATATGAGAAAATAAAAAGATAATGCAGAAAAAATAATACTGTCTCAAATTTTTCAAAGGGAGTCTGAGAAAAGTATAAGGCATTCAAAATATCTAGAAATAAATGGTTCATTTTAAATAATTTCTGTTTTATTTGCATAGGTTATAAAATATTTTAGTTTTCATGTGAATACTATGAATTCTGTGCAGATGATATGACTCATGCTGATAACATGGAAAGCTTTAATTTCAGTGAGTTTTCTCAGGCCTTCAGCAGGCAATGATATGCCTTATTTTTTAACCATCAAGGTTCAGCACTGAACAAAATCAAAACTGCAATACAGAATTATAAATTCATTGACCTATTTACATGTTACGCAGTTCTGGAGTCTCCACATCTGATTACAGACTTTCCTTAACAATCTGTTCTCACTTACAACTACCCATCACCAGATTCCCTATGTGCTGCAGGCTTTATGTAACAAGATGATCTAACTTCTTTGGGCAAATATTTTCTTGAAGAAAGTTTACAATTTTGACAAGACCTTGAAAATATTTATGCATGAAAGCTACTGCTCATTCTCACCAAATCATTTATTATTGTCATTGTCAAGTCCACAAATAAATAACTGAATTCTTACTAACCTGGAGAAAAGAAAAAAAAAAGATTTTTTCCACATCTAGGCAACTGACTGAGTAAGGCCACACAGATCTGGTTTGAAAGTGTTATGCATGTTTCTTGTTGCCTATTCTTTCATCAAAGAACTATTCTTTACAACTCGGTAGCTGATGTGGAGAAGGGGATTTCAAACCACGTGAGATGTATCTGCAACAGCTCATAAGGCTAGGTCAATTCTAAACGCTCTGATTATGTCAAAAAATTTTATTTGCAATGAGTGTTATATCATCTACAGTAGTTTGACTCCTTTGTTACGTATTTTTCTTGCACGGTTCTGGCCACAGAAGAAAAGCAGATGGTTGCAAGCGTAATCTGTCACCACAACTGCTTGTCTCATGAACACCATTTACAACTTACTCATATCTAGTTCTGGATAAAATACTAAAAATATCTCTTTGGGTCTTTGGCAGAGAATATTCACAAAAGTGATGTGATTTTTTTAAATTTTTTTATTTCATTAATTTTATGAATTTGCAGAAAAAGCAATAGGTGCTTAATACAAGCACCTATGGAAGTATTAAAAAACACAGTAAAGTGCTGTCAAAATTATTGAAATTAACACAAGTTACTTTTTCTCAGTCCCCAGTGTTCAACAGCATTTTCAGTTGGTTCATCTGTTTATATGCATAGACACTTAAATCATGGTCTGACATCAAAAGAAATCATAGAGTAGAACCAAGGGATTGTCATAATTACAACTCACCTTAGTTTTCATTCACTTTCATCTTCTGTAGTACAGCATAATGGAGCCAAAAACTGAGCATGACTAGTAGGCTAACAGGTATGGGTTTTCTCAAAGCACAAGTCGGAGAAGGAAGTCTGTCAACTAAGGATCTTACACAAAGCTCTCTTTACTAAAAAAGCCTCTTATTCTTACCAACCCAGTATCATCCTGAACTTCTCCTTTCACTTTACGTGACGTTAAGGGTCAAAGGCAATCACAAAGTAGAGACGGTTAGCTATTTTTTAGAAAAAAAAAAAATTATTTTCAAAGCCGAGCTTTCAAAACAAGGCTATCATACTCAAATTAAAAAAAAAAAAAAAAAAAAAAAAAAAAAAAAACAGATATGCTGAAAAATAAACTTTGGCATTTTCTAAAAGAAAAAATGGTTTCTCTGTTCAAAATACATTTCATAATTTCCAATAACTATAAACAGAATAGACATAGAATCATATGGAGTTTGGAAAGATCAGAAGGTCCCTGGGTGCAACCGCCTGCTTAGAGCAGCATCACTGAAGAGGTCAGACTGACCCAAGGTTTTCTCCAGCCCAGTCTTGAAAATCTGCCAGGATGCCACACAGTCTTTCTGGGCAACCTGCTCCACTCTGGATTGTTCCCATGCAGGAAAAGGTTTCCCTACTCTGACCCCTGGCACAT